>NW_015505754.1:453586-456989 GCF_001515645.1 Sinocyclocheilus grahami
CTTTTGGAAGACCAAACTAAGTAGTTTCGCTTTCACAACGAAACAGTGAGCAGAGGCCGGCTTGAGTGAGGAACCGTTTTAAGAGACAAGACAAAGACGAGAATAATGACGTGTATTCTTCTTGTTTGCGTCTCTTACTGTGAGAAAGTGTCAAACACTCATAAACAGTGGGGTCTTAAACGTTTAAGACTGCTTGCTTTTTTTTTCATTTGAATTACAAATGCATTAATTTGCATTGAACATTTTCAGACTTTAGTGATATTTGGTGTGTCTCTCCGCAGCAGCTGACATGAACAACCGAGATCACGTTCTCCAGCATGATTTAGCTGATAATGGCCACATTTATCAGTCTATCACTACTAGAAATGGTGCCAAATTTCATCACAACTTGGCTTTTTATGGGGTTTTCAGCTGTAATTAGTTCTGTATCACTTTAAATGACGTCTAAAACAGTGTCCTAACCAGACGCAATGCAACACAAGATAAAAGGTATCTTTTCCGTGTTAATTGAATGTAAACAATATCTTAATAATATATTGATGGTTTATATTAATAATAATGATACAAGATTTATTTTTTTGTCCTAACCAGATGCGAGGTGACAGGTGATTCTGGAAACGGTTTATTCTGCGACGTCATGGCTGAAAGAACATACAAAGCAATGACAATGATGCTCTCAGGTACTGATTATGTGCTTTATTTAATGTTAAATGTGTCTAATGTGATTTTGAATATCATTTTGCGTGACCTTAGCAGTATTGTAAACGACAAAGAATAACAGAACATATGCAATCACGTCAAGGTTTGGTCAGTTACCCGGATGCGCGGCCATATTGGAGATACTCGGATGTAAACAACAGCATGGATTGCACGGTTAATGTACAACTTAAGACGTTGTTCTACTAATTTATGATATCTAAACGGAAAAAACGTGTGGAAGCTGCTAAATCATATAAAGAAGGACTTAGTAAGCAGAAAACGGCGTGATATTTTGACAAACTAAAGTTAATAGGATCCGTACGAGCTGGCTCCTTTGTCGTGGACTGACGACCCGACAATTCTTCCTTCTATTTCTTATCCCAACATAAGCTGCGTTTCCATTACCCTTTAAACTGCGCAAATTGAAATTGAAAATTGAAAATACACCCAATGGAAAGATGTCAATTTTGCAAAAACTCCCATATATCGCAAAAAAGTTTGTACACATGCATGAGGTGGTTTTTCAGGCAATTCGAAAAAGGAATATTTCGAAAAACTGCAATAGAAACAGTTTTGTAGCAAAAAAAATTAAGTTTTAGTCACATAACATCGGTTAATGGAAACGCTGTCATTTCGCAATAGTTTTTTTTATCGACACTTATAAAATATCGCAAAAGTTTTGCGAAAATCTGAAATGGAAACAGCTCTAGTGAACTACTTTTTTCGCCAAGCCCATACACAAGTTCCGTTCGGTTAGTGGCATTGTTTACATTCAGTGCCACCAATATGGCTGACTTCCGGATTGATGACGTGTCATGAAATCACCCGATTTAACTCGGATCTTGAAAATAAATTTAAACAAACATGCATTAAAACTGTCGACTCAATATAAATAAACAAATGTATTTCCTAACAAAGACTAGTAAAATGTGTCACACAGCGTCACACACTGCGGGCTTGAGTGAGCGGTGGCGGGCGATCTTGAGAACGGTGCGGCTGGCGGATTCGACGAAGGAGCGTCCGGCGGGCTTGCAGCAACCACATGTGATGACCCCGGGCTGGACTCCGCTTATCCGCTGGACCCAAGAGCTTGTAACACTCCAAAGAGAAAGGAAAAATTTAAATCGTTTTTACCTTAAAGGGATAGTTCACCCAAAAATTTACTGTTCATTTACTCACTCTCAGGCCATCCAAGATAACTGTTTTTCTTCAGTAGAACAGTAAAGAAGATTTTTAGCTGAAACCGTGGTCCTTGGTGATTCAAAAAATGCAAGTCAACGGCTACCAGCACTCAAGAGTCAAAAAAGCACATACAGACAAGACAAAATGAATCCCCGTGGCTCTTGGCGATGTATTGAGATACAATGTGATTTTCTGGATTTTTTTTTGATTCTGTCTCTCACAGTTGAGGTGTACCTTCGATGAAAATTACAGATCTCTCCATTCTTTGTAAGTGGGAAAACTTGAAAAATCAGCAGTGTATCAAATACTTATTTGCCCCACTGTATGTACACAATAAGTGCATTGTACCAAATTATTAATTTAAATGTAAGTACATAGTTGTTAAGGCCACTTAATATAAAGTGGGTCCTTGAGATCTTATGAACTAAACAATCGGTCTGTGCAAGAAACTGAACATTTTTTACAACATTATTACTTGTAATCCAGAGCCTCAGGCAAATGGGGAAATCCGATTTCTTTCTGGGAACTGATTCTTTCAGCCAGTTCATTCCAATGAACTGGTTCAAACACCTGATTCGTTGACGCAATCACGCAATGACGTAACGTATACATAATTAAATTATTAAAGCACCCAATAATCATGTGAAATATGGATGTTTTACATGTCTAAAGCATATAAAGTGAATCAACTAATTTGTATAACTTACCTTTTTTGCAAAAACAATGAGAAATGGTTCACATATGCACTTATCAGCGGCTCATCGGTCTTCAGTCCGAGTAGGAACTGTTTCCTCAGTTCAGTGACTGTTGGAGGAACTGGAGCGCAGAATGAGTTCATTCATTATAGGATCATATCGAGTCTGAGTGACTGTCAGGTGTCCAAAATTGAGTTTTAATTGAGTAACTTGTAGATCTGTGCTGCTCAAACCATAAACCGTTTCAGATGATTCAGTCCGATTTGGTGAACTGGTTCATCCGGTTCTCTAAAAAGAATCTGTTCAAAAGAATGATTTGTTCGCGAATCAGACATCACTCTGGACCATATGCCTGAGGCTCTGGATTACAGGTAGGCTAATAATGTTGTAAATAATGTTCAGTTTCTTACACAGACTGATTATTTCGCTTCATAAGACCTCAATATATCGTCAGAAGCCATGGGTATTACTTTTGTGCTGCCTGATATGCTTTTTTGACTCTTGAGTGCCGGTAGCTGCTGATTTGCATTTTAAGAATCCCTAAGGACCACAGATTCAGCAAAAAAATCTTCTTCACTGTTTACCGAAGAAAAAAAGTCAGCTATATCTTGGATGCCCTGGCCTGAGGGTGAGTAAATTAACAGCAAATTAAAATTTTTGGAAGAACTATTTCTTTAACACGATTGTCTCTTCTTTAACCTCTGTCATTACGCACAGACAGATTTTGGTTTGTGGTACAAGAACCTCCACACATACTAACCCAATTCTCTCTCTCTCTCTCTCTCTCTCTCTCTCTCTCTCTCTCTCTCTCTCTCTCTCTCGAGAGA
>NW_015505754.1:457165-489134 GCF_001515645.1 Sinocyclocheilus grahami
TAAACATTGTCACTGTCTCTATCTCCCTTCATCTCTCGCCCACCATGTCTTCAGATCATAGTTAAAATGTTTTAGAAAGGATTTTTAATAGAACCCCCCCCCCACACACACACACACACCTATCTCTCTCTCTCTCTCTCTCTCTCTCTCTCTCTCTCTCTCTCTCTCTCTCTCAAGTTACCGGGTTTAAAGTGGAAACTTCATCCTTTATTTCAACACGAATCAATTAAAGCACATCTTGAGGATTACCAAAGCACACACACACACACAACACAGAGCTTCTACAATTAGAAATTTAGTCTCTCTCCATCCTAAGAGCAATTCCCAAGTTTGCATATCTCATTAGCTGGTGAAGAGAGACACAGCGTTTGCTCTAATCACCTCAACACATTTAGTGAAAGAGACGCGAGGACCCTTGAATCTATGTCTCGCACGTGTAGTTTGAACGCTATCACAAGAGGAGCTATTTTACTTATCGTTTTCATGTTCGTTCTGGTTTTAGATCAGACAAAAGCAACGAATATTCACACTTGATTCCTATTCTACTTTCATATACATTTTTGATTCAAATCCCAGTTTATAATGTTGTGATTGATCTTTAAGCTCTTTATTGAAGAATTTTTTTGATCAAACAAAAGAAACAAAGGAGCTAAAATGTTTGATTTTTGTTGTTTTAATACAAAAAAAGTATTAAAATTGGTCAAATTACAGATTTTTTTTTAAAACTTGATAATTTGAGGCCATTTTCATTGCATCCCAGTTTAAAGGGGTCATTTGATGCTGGTAAAAATAACATTATTTTGTGTATTTGGTGTAATGAAATGTGTTTATGGTAAGGTTTATAAAGAATATCTCTTTGGATTTGAGACTTTAGTCTTTGCAACTTTACAGATCTTCTTTATGCACCAAGAGCTTGTAACACTCCAAAGAGAAAGGAAAAATTGAAATCGCATCATATGACCCCTTTGATGAACAGAGGACTGCAACTAAGCCATTTATATGCTGATATACTGTGAATATTTTGTCCGAATATTACACAGCTTCTTTTCAATGGCCTTTTCACTGGAAAATATTATTTTCCCCAACATAATATAGGTATAGCATTTGCTTGGCACGTTTCAAGGAATTTGTTCAAACAGACTCGTATCACATCTCAGCTGGTGTTTGGACCAAATGCATGCGAAACACTCTCTGGACAGTTCAGAGGAAGATTCTGTGCTCCGATAAGACCAGATTTGGTTTTGGATGTTTAGCATAATGTTTGGCATACGCCGATGGCAGCAGGAAAAGCATCATCCGTACAGTCAGGCCTGGTGCTGGTAATATGCTTTAGTGTTGCAAGTGCTGGAAAACTCATAAAGACAGAAGGAAAAATGAGTGGCGCTGTAGCATGCCGTCCATGGGACTGAGATGATCTTTCAGCATGACAGTGATCTATAACATGCCATAAAACTGACGTGAGTGACTCGAAACCAAAAGATTAATGTCCCAGCACAGAATCCAGTCCAACTGAGCATCTGCAGAAGAACTTAAGCTTCCTTCCAACCCGATGGAGAGTTTTTCATTCTGCCAAAAAGAATGAACATACGAGAGCCAACATTCAAAACAAAGCCGAAGCGACTCTGATTAGAGTTCACCTTTACTCTGTTTTTATGTATTTCATGTTGTATTCCATTCCATCTGCAATGTCTCAGAAACCATCCAGAACACACTAACAACTGCATAGCAACTACTCAGAATACCCTGGTAAACGCATAGCAATGCTGTAGTAACCTCAGCTGCTTTAGCAACGACCCAGAGCACCCTGATAACCTCGGAGCACCTTAGCAACACCCTAGCAACCTCCTAGCAACCAGACCTGCTCTAGCAACTGCCTAGCAACCACACAGAACACACTAACAACCTCCTAGCAACCACCCAGAATACCTTAGCAACCACATATTAACACTCTAGAGAAACCAACTGCCTAGAAACCACCCAGAACACCCTAGAGACCACATAAAAGCACCATAAGCAACTTCATAGCAACACACTAGCAACCTTCTTGCAACCACCCAGAATACCCTACCAACCACATAGCAACACTCTAGCAGCTGGTCCAGAACTGCTCTAGAAACTGCCTAGCAACCATCCAGAACACCCTAACAACCTCCTAGCAACCATTCCGAACACCTTAGCCACTGCATAGCAACAACACAACAAGCTTCTAGCAAACACCCAGAACAAACTATCAACTGCATAGCAACCACTAAGAATACCCTAGTAACCCCATAGCAACAAATAGCAAAATCAACTGCCTATGAACCACCCACAACACCCCAATGACCACATTAGCAACCACCCAGAATACCTTAGTAACGGCATAGCAACCACAACCACCTAGACAACAACTAGAACAAACTATCAACTGCATAGCAACCTCATACCAACACTCCCACAACAACTAGTTTAGCAACTGCATAGCAACCTTCCAGAATACCCTAGAAACCTTCTAGCAACCACCCAACACACCCTAGGAACTGCCTAGCAACCACCCAGAATACCTTGGCTACTTCCTAACATCATCCAGAACATCCCAGTGACCACATAGCAACACCATTAACAACTGCCTAGCAGAAAACCCTATCAACTGCATAACAGCAACACCCTAGCAACCACCCTGAATACCTTAGTAATGGCACAGCAACATCCTAGTAGCAACCACCCAGAACCTCAAAGCAACAGCCTAGCAACCATCCAGAACACCCTAGCAATCACATAGCAACACCCAAGCATCATTATATCGATCTGTTTGTCATCGTGGCCTTAAACAATTCGAACGTCATGCTTTTAAAACTAGTTTTAATGCAGTTCGATTATGAAGACAAACTTGGTCTTTTTTCTTTAGAATACCATGCACTGATGAATTATTCACAATAACTTCAAGAACGTGTATCAAGAAGTAAATTTGAGGATTTTTGTGGATTGTTTTGCAGTGCATCCACACCTGACCAGTGCGCGTGCAGTATAGTTTAGTGTCGCCTTCTCATGCGCTCACAAAGCTCCGCGCATTCAGAGGCTTCTGGGGAGGCAAAGCCGCGTCTCCATGGAGCCCAGAAGGCGGAGCATCCACGGTGCTATGGGAAAACAATCTGGACAATATGAAGGACAGACAGAAGAAGCGCAACAAAAGGCTTTAAGAGCGGCAGACAGCTCGTTCAAACCCTGAGCGCGTATGTGTGAGGCATTGTCTACATACACACCATCCATCACGCGGTCAGGTGGCTCTCTCCCGCTCTCAGCATTCTCTTCAGTGCTCTTTCTGCAGCATGAAATCAATTTTTAGCTCCTCATTTCCTTTGCCAAAAAAAATAGGCAAGTCTGCCAGACACACACACACACACACACATTCCTCCTGTATTCCCAGTGGTCTTGTTAGGTGGAGTCTGAGTTTAATTCTTGCCTTATTTAAATTAAGCAGCATTTTAGTTCATTGATGATGATCCTAAAACACACACACACACAGTGATCAAAGATGCACCCACACACACACTGTCTTCATTGTCCAGACCACCCAGTGTGTGTGTGTGTGTGTGTAAGGGGTTACTTATATATAGTTAGGGGAGCAAACTGCCTCCAAAAGTTAACTGGAGCTCTTCGGGGAACACCCATGTGCATTCTTAATTGAAAGATTGTCATAAAGTAATTCTTTTTAATTATGCATTATTTTTTGTAATTTCAATCTTAATGCGTTACTTGCCATTACTTTGTAATTAATTGTGTAATTTACTAGCAATTAAAAATTGGTTCTATTCCAAATTTTTTTCAGTGTAGTTGTTTTTCCATTTGCAGTTAAAGTAATCTTTTAATTATATATAATAAAGATATTATATAATAAAAATATATTTATAAAAAGGCAAACGAATTTGAGTTAGTCTGTAGGAATAATTATTATTATTTTTTTATTATGATTGATTGATTTATATTAATTTGTTGTTTTCATGTAAGAATGCAAAACATTTTCTTTTAAGGTTTGGGCTGGTCTGTAGGAATAATAACTAACCTTATATAAAAACGTTGTCATGTCCTCATTTATATAGATAAATAAATGTGTGTAAAAGAGTTTTGCTTTACTTTTTAAGAGGCAATTCTTCTATGAAATATTAGTTTTTTCCACTTTCAGTTCATGTATTTTATTTTATTTATCATTATGATGATTAGAATTTTTTTTATTTATTCATTGTTTGCATTCAAAAATGCAAAGCATTTTCTTTAAAGGTTTGGCCTGGTCTGTAGGAATAATCATTTGCTTTATATAAAAACATTAGCATTAACAAAGTAAACAAACCATATAGTGTGTCTTATTTAGAGTGCTAGGCTTTGCTTTACATTCTCATATGGAATACAAGCAGTTTTCCAATGATGTTTGATGTTTTGGTGGAAAATTTTGAGGTGAAGACAGTGTATTTCCAGTCAAATGTTCCCGATATTCCATCGGAATGTTTGTGATGTTCTGCTAGAATTAACATTTCTGGAGCGTGTCAGATGGCTGTCCAAAATCCCGTACGTTATCCCGCATGAATTTTTCTAATTATTCCGTCTTCGTTTTTCTTAGTGTCGGAAGAAAACAGAAGGAGAGACTGAAAAGAGAAGATGTTGTGACGGAATTTTCATCATCTTCTCTGTGACTGGTGTCGGAGCGAGCGGTCGGATCCAAAGAGGCTTTGTGTCGTTATCACGGCCTGCTGAGTGACACGCGCTCACACACACACACACGCTGCACGGCTGCAGGTGCAGGATCCTGGAATGTGTTTGAAATGATGTTCACCTGCAGGGGCCGTGAGAACCTGAGGGACTCAACAGAAACACGAACTCCAGAGAGATCAAAGGTCAGAGGTCATCTTCCTGCTCTCATGTGAAATATCCAGTCTGGATATTGACACGCGCACACACACACACATGCTAGAGCATTTCAGTACAAATCTTGAACAGGTGCAGCAAGCGTCTCAAAGTCAGGATATGAGGAGAAACTTTGTGCGAAGGCCTGGACGTTTCTCTAGCTACGCAAACTTGATTTCATGCATCATGTTCTGAAATATGTCTGAGTGCAATCCATGACAACAATAATGTTTTTTTATTCCAAAATGTATCAATATACAAAAAATGAGGCAAAACAAGATAGAAACTTGCATTATGAGCTAAATATAAAATTTTCATTGTTAAGACTGATTAACAAAATCTCAAATGCATACAGCATACATTCATGTAACATGTACATATAAATATATCCATGCATCAAATAATTAAAAATGTAAATAAATATAAAAAGAATAAATACATTTAAAACGAATAAACAAACGTTTATGCAAGAGCATTAAGAAAACGCTTCTAGCTACGCAAACTTGATTTTGTGCATCGTGTTCTGAAATGTGTCTGAACGCAATTCATAACAATGCAATGTTGCATTCTCAGTTTTTTATTCCAAAATGTATCAATATGCAACAAATGAGCCAAAACAAGATAGAAACTTGTATTACAAACTAAATATGCAATTTTCAATGTTAAGATTCAAATGCATACGTGTACACAATAATGTGACATGTACATACACATATTTCCATGCATCAAATAATTGAAAATATCTAAACAAACAAAATCAATTGGAAATAAAGAATTTCCAATAATCTCAATAACTTAGTGGCGTTCTTATTTTTCATAAATCTTATCAAACTAATATTTAACTCCAGTTCACTTAAAAAAAATTAAAAACTTTGAAAAGCTTTGCCTCAAGGGCCGCTAGAGTGTAAATCGCTTTCCATCATTTTTCTTTTTCAGCTAATGCCAGGTTCAGACTACACAATATTTTTGTCGGTCACGATATTCACTGTGTCAGATTACACGATTTTGACTCCTAAAATCTTGTCGTGTCGTGGACAAGAAACATGTCAGACTACACGTTGCTTCCCGACCATTCATCGCGTGCCGTCTTTAACGAGAAGGCGGAACTAGCGACTGACTTTCGAAAACAACCGTGTAAACATTGCTGAAGCGCTTCCGCTATCGTTCGCCAGCATTTTTCTTTCTTTGTTCTGTCGTGGTAGTCCCTCGATGACACATCATACAGGCAGGAGTACTGTTGCCACAGCTCCCCGAACCTTTCCTCCATCTCATAATTCCACCTAGCAACACCATTTCGCCATGTTTAAAAACTATGTATGAAAGAGCTTCTGTGCTGCTATTGGTCAACGTCACCAATGTGACAGAACTCGTCGTGGACGACGGGAAAAAAATCAAGCATGCTAGTCTTTCTGTCATGATGTCGTGAAGCATCGCAGATGTGGAATCGGCTAAAATCGTGTAGTCTGAACCGGCATAAGGCTGGCCACACACTAGAGGATTTTAAGGCCGATTTTAAGCCCGATTTGCACCCCCCGTACGATCGGGGGGTGTGGCACGATTCACGGCTTGTCGCAAGTGATTTTTTGTCCAGTCTTTCTGTCGTGATGTCGTGAAGCATCGCAGACGTGGAATCGGCTAAAATCGTGTAGTCTGAACCTGCATAAGGCTGGCCACCCTCTAGAGGATTTTAAGGCCGATTTTAAGGCCGATTTGCACCCCCGTACGATCGGGGGGTGTGGCACGATTCACGGCTTGTCGCAAGCGATTTTTTGTCCAAAAAATCCTCTATTGTGTGCTGTCATTACGATTATTTAACTGCTCCAGATCGAGACGGAGCGTCGCCGAACTCAGATCGTAGATATAAAGCATGTTTGATATTTACGACTCTTGATCTGGCTGCCTCTGACGTGATACCCGTGATAGCCAATGAGAGTGAGCAAGCGTCACCTACCGGATATTGTGTGCTTCTATAGCTGAAACGTGGCAGCCACAAACATGCCTTGAAAGTAGAGAACATCACCCATATTCTTTGTTGAACATGAACTGTCTTCATGTCTGTGGTCTCCCATGGTTTTAAAATCGCGGGAAAAAAATCAAGCATGCTAGTCTTTCTGTCATGATGTCGTGAAGCATCGCAGATGTGGAATCGGCTAAAATCGTGTAGTCTGAACCGGCATAAGGCTGGCCACACACTAGAGGATTTTAAGGCCGATTTTAAGCCCGATTTGCACCCCCCGTACGATCGGGGGGTGTGGCACGATTCACGGCTTGTCGCAAGTGATTTTTTGTCCAAAAATCCTCTATTGTGTGCTGTCATTACGATTATTTAACTGCTCCAGATCGAGACGGAGCGTCACCGAACTCAGATCGTAGATATAAAGCATGTTTGATATTTACGACTCTTGATCTGGCTGCCTCTGACGTGATACCCGCGATAGCCAATGAGAGCGAGCAAGCTTCACCTACCGGATATTGTGTGCTTCTATAGCTGAAACGTGGCAGCCACAAACATGCCTTGAAAGTAGAGAACATCACCCATATTCTTTGTTATACTTTGTTTTTCATTATGAAACAGAACGCGCGCCGGGAGAGCCAGCTGACAACGTTGATTGTATTCTATTTGTTTTTCTTCTCTAGTCATGTTTGATCTCGCGAGTCTCCGTGAGATCACGTGTCACTGTGAAATCGTTCCTACAATCGACACGTGTGTGGTCTCGTGGTCGAATCGTCTAGTGTGCGTGTTCAGAAGATAAAAATCGGTTGAACTGTCTTCATGTCTGTGGTCTCCCATGGTTTTAAAATCGGTTAAGATTTGAAAATCGTCTAGTCAGATTTAACGACTGTCATGACGGAGCAACATTTAATATTTTATGTTTACATTCGGGTTAGCTAGCTGACTGCATTGCATTACGAATCTATTCAGAAAGCAACGATGTAAAATCCAAGTCAAGGTTAGGCTGGTTAGATTTAGGTTTCGCTTCATCGCCACTGCCATTGAGATGAGCGAATACTAACGGACAGCTCTCTTTCACGTACATACAGTAGAGAGTTTTGGGCCTAAAGCATCAAACTCATGTTTGTATAGGTTCAGTGCGTGTGAAATCATAAATATGGGTTTAATTCGCTGATGAATCTCGCACACAAACACACACAGCTGGTTTAATCAAACATATAAACACACATTCCTCACCTCACACACCTGACACCTGAGCTGCTGCTGCTCACAGCCAAATTAACACACACACACACACACACACACACACACACACACACACACAGGTTTGTTTTTATGGTTTATGGGGACTTTCCATAAGCGTAATGGTTTTTATACTGTACAGACCGTATTTTCTATTGCCTTACACCAACCCTACCCCTAAACCTACCCCTCACAGGAAACTTTCTGCATTTTTAGATTTTCAAAAAAACTCATTCTGAATTATTTATGAGCCTTTTGAATTACGGGGACACTGAAAATGTCCTCATAAATCACCTTCTCGTTGTAATACCTATGTCATACCCATGTTATTATACAAATTTGTGTCCTCATAAACCACATAAACATGCTCTCACACCCAAAATCACACACACACACACACACACACACACACACACACACACACACACACACACACACACACAGAGCATATCAAATCTTGATGTGTGTGTTCAGTACGGGAACTAGGCAAGACTGAATGTACTATATACTTATAAAAGAGTAAGTTACCTTTTAGTGTATATACTGTACATCAAGTTAAGTTGCATGACAATTAGAAATGTTCTATCTGAAATAAAATAAGTTTTCATATTTTATCTCTGTTAATTGTTATTTTACATCATTTTAGTCACCCCGCCATAGACAGCAGCAGATATTAGTTTACCTGAGCGTATGTAAAGACTTTTGTTATATTAGTGAGCCAGTATTTTCTGTCTTAAATAGTTTTTGGGTTATGTTGGAACTATGAAAGTAAATTTGTAGTTTAGCTGACCAAGCAATAGAGCAATATACTTGCATTTGCTTTGGCAAAGATTTTGGATTGAAGTCCCAAAACAACAAAACTAAAACCAAAAGTTTAATTATTCAGTTGGACCCATATAAACTGGTTAGGCTTTGTGACTTATATTAATGTCTTTACTTAGTTAAGTAACACTATTACTATTGCTGTTTTTGTCAAAGTGCATGTTGAGATTGATGGACCTTTAGTATTTTGAGTCCTCAACGTTTCTTTTAGTATATTTTTTCGCACTGGATAAAGACCTGGCTGGTAACTTAAAGGTTCCAGGTTCAAATCCTAGAAGAGTTATTAATCTGCTAGACTTTAGTGAGTTTTTGGAGCGGCTAGTTAGTTAGTTGGTGTCTGGTGCCCTCTTGAGGAGACAGAGGATTTGCTATTTTCACAGTTGTGCATTAAATGTATTTATTGAGAATATATTAACCCATGTTACACAGAGAATTTAGAGGTTTGTACATCATTGTGCAGATTTACATTTTCATTTCATGCTGTAAAGCTAAACAGGAAAACAAAACAATCCTTAAAGCAGGTTACAATAACGTAAATGATCTTGTGCGTATGTATGAGTGTGCATCTGTGTGCACATTCAATAGATCTTCATAAAGTCCCACTCTCCAGTTTCAAATCCACCTTCATCTTCTGCTTCTCCATCACCGTCTCCAGCTCTGTGGCTCTGCGAGCGTCCTGAGAGACAGAGAGAGACAGACGGTTAGCAGCTGTATGTGTGGGAAATGCATGGCTGTCAAGATGAAATTGCTTGATAGGTTGATTATTGCATATTAAGTCAGGATATTAATCTGGGTTTCCATGCATGTTGAATGAAAACGACCACGAGACTAACACATCTTATGCTGCAATGTTAAAGTATTTTAAACAGGTTGTTATAGCATTGCTTTGCAGAGTGATCCAGTGTTTCAGGCTGTGTAGTTTATACTGTATACTGGCAGCTATTTTCAAATATTAAAGTGAGAAACTTTCTGATCATTTGTCAATGTTTTTAAAATATGAAATATGATAGCTTAGCCATTTCTGTGTGTGATGTACCTCTATCTGGGCTCTCTGGACGGTCAGCTGACTGTAGACTCTCGCGCCCTCTTCAGGAATAACAGCTCGCAGCTCTTCTTTATTCAGAGAGAACAGCTGAGCTCCATTCAGAACCCGCAGACACTGTACAGTCCTGCACATACACCAACAACAGCCATTCACTGACCACAGCTATTACTTCATTATATATGTGCCTCAAAACAGTGGCTACAAGCTATGATCACATAAATGTGGACTCAAACTAAGAGAAAAAAATGTATCATGTTAATCATACTATAGAAAATCATACTAAATGAATGTGGATGTGGTTTCTCCCGTTGTCAGTGATGTGAGGTGTTACAGGTGGAGTATTATTATTAATAGCTGACCGATTGCTGTTGTAAAGTGTGTCCTGTGTGAGACTCACGGTTCACTGAAGCCTTTCTTGCGCAGCCAGTTCTCCACCTCTGCAGGCGGCGAGCTGTAGTCCAGCGGGATGGACGTCTCTGCTGAACGAGGAATCACCAGACGAGGAGACAGATTCTTCCCGCTGGTCAAACGGTGCAGAAGCTCGTCATTCACCTGCATCACTGACACACAACCAGCAAATCAATCTCAGCATTCAGCACAAGACAGAAAAACCTGCCCGTGAGCATCAGATGATATTATAGTATTTATTCATATTTAGAATTAGCTTTCATTTTGACATTATCAGCAGGGTTATTATTGTTATCTAAAACTAAAACCAAAACCATAAAAAATAAAAATACCTAAAATAAAATAAGCATTAACTGAAATAAAATAAAGTATAAAAAATTATTTTATGGCTTCAGTGTATGACAGTCAGCGGAAGTGAGAGAAAAGTGTTTATTACATTTGAAATATGGATATTTTTCTTACAAAAACACATGGATTCGCTACAGGGGGCCTTTATTCATCCCCTGGAGCCGTCTGCGGCACGTTTTATTATGAATGCACGAGCTTTATTTGACGACTTGTGGACTGTTCAACTGCAACACCCGCTGACTGCAATGATAGAGCTTGGAATAGCCAGGACAATTTTTAATATAACTCCGACTGGATTCGTCTGAAAGAAGAAAGTCATATACACCTAGGATAGCTCGGGGCTGAGTAAAACACAAGCTAATTTTCATTTTTGGGTGAACTAACCCTTTAAGTTTCAGTAATGTTATGTGCTTGTTAGTTTTTTGTAAAAATTTTCTTTAATTTATTTGTATTTTCAGTTTTATTCTATTTCAGTATTTTGGCTACTTCAGTTAGTTACCAAAGCAACATTTAGTTTTTTTTATTTAAGTTTTCATCTAATATTTATATATTATATTTTAATTATTGATAATTAATTTGAATAGTTTTATTTGGAGTTCAGAATAACAACACTGGTTTGAGAAGCAGGAGACTTCATCAAAAGTCTCCATTTGTGCTCCATTGCCGTCTAGGAGAAACTGTTGTGATATTAAGGAGATCAGCTAGTTACTAATGTGTTTGAACCTTTCTCCGTGTCGTCAGACAGTGACCCGAGCATCATGCTGCGCGGCCGTGCGGCGCTGGGGTCAGAGGTCACGGCGGACGGGCTGTGCAGGCTGTTGAACATCGGTGGAGCAGCGGGAGGCTGAAACAGAGAGTGTAATGTCAGAAGAAGCAGAAGAATAGAGCGGTTCTGATGTGAGTTTGCGGATGTGAGTTTGTACCTTTGGGGTTTTATGAAGCACAGGGTTGTCGATGTGTGTCACCGGCTCCAGGATGTTAAACGGCACGAATCCCACTTCATTAAACTTATTACGACACTTCCACCAGCGGTTAGATGACTCGATCACCTGGACCACAGACAAATAACAGGAAAATGAAGGTTATTTGTATTATTATAATGTTTGGATGATGATATGATATTGCAATACAAAACTACACTCTAAAAAATGCTGGGTTAAATATAACCCAGTGCTGGGTAAAATAGGGCCAAACTCAGCAATTGGGCTGTTTTGACCCAGCGGTTGGGTTACTACCCAGAAGGTTGGGTTAAACATTTAACACAACCGCTGGGTCAAAACAGCCCAATTGCTGGGTTTGTCCCTATTTTACCCAGCACTGGGTTGTATTTAACCCAGCATTTTTTAGAGTGTAGTGAGAGAGACAGTAAGAGATCATTTTTGTTTTGGCTCAGTTTGGAGGAAAATACACACATATAGATGTGTGTGTGGGTTTACTGTCATAGTTTGGGACAAATTTGCCTCCAGAAGTGAGCGAAATCTGACAAAAACCCATCTATTTCAAATAAAACAAATAAATGAATGTACATACATTTTATATATAGTTATGTATTTATACATCTGGGGATGCCATGAAAGAAAGAAAGATAGAAAGAAAGAAAAAAAGAAAGAAATGTGTGTGTGTGTGTATGTATGTATGTATATATGTATGTGTGTATATATATACAGTATATATATATATATATACTGTATGTGTGTGTACCAAAAGAAACATGTTGCATTTTAATATAAATAAATAAATAATATTTTAGAATATCAATAAATATATATTGTGTATTTATTTATTTTTGGAGATTATAGATAGATAGATAGACAGAAATAACATTGTTATTATTATTATTATTATATTTTATTAAAATAACTGATATATCTCCAAAATAAATACACAGTATATCTATCTATCTATCTATCTATCTATCTATCTATCTATCTATCTATATACAGTATATATATATATCATTCTGTGAAATGTGTTTATTTTGATAAGTAATTTTATTAAAATAACTGATATATCTCCAAAATAAATACACAGTAATTCTATCTATCTATCTATCTATCTATCTATCTATCTATCTATCTATATATATACAGTATATATATATATCATTCTGTGAAATGTGTTTATTTTGATAAGTATAGTGTGTGAGTGAGTGAGTGAGTGAGTGAGTGAGTGAGTGTGTGTGTGTGTGTGTGTGTGTGTGTAAGTGTGATTGTGTGTAACCTCTAGTGTCTCTCCGTGAAGTACAGATAGCTCACTGTTGTTCCGTGCAACAAAATCATAGCTGCAGTGATATAAGCGCTCTTTAACTCCGCCATCACTGAGGAGGAGAGACAGAGATGTTTTCTCAGATCGTACATTTAAAAAAACATTACAAATACTATTTTTAAAATGCAGTTATAAAATAACCACCTTTGATTACTGAGATAAAAAGCACAGAAATGTTGGGCCATTAATGAAAAGAGAGTGAGAGAGTCGCTGAACTAGCCTTTAACAGCTCTGTTATCACAGCATTCACACAAGTGAAAGAAGTGAAACTGCTGCTGGTGGTTATTGAGAGTCGACACCATGAATGATCGGGTTATTCTTTTGTTATTTGTGTGAACAAACCCTAGTCATACATACTGAGACACCATGGCTGAAATGGTCACATCCCAAACGGTTTGACTGATTCTTCAGATGTGAATCAAACTTACGGTTCGTCTGTAGTCTGAACGAGAGCAGCGTGACGATCAGACGCGTGAGACGGTGTCAGCTGAGTGTGACAGAGACGATACGGCATGTTAGCAGTAACATCACAAACACTAAACACACAATGATAGACGGGGAAATTGCATTCATGAGATTTTTATTAGTGTGCTTTTCTTCAGGATGGGTTTAATTCTGTTTTTACAATCTGTTATGGTTAGCATAAATTATGTAGAAACGGCTAAGAAAATCACATTTTCTTTTAATTTAAAGTGGTTAACCAGTATGTACACCGTTTGTGGTCTGTTTGTTTTTTAGAAATTAATTATTTTATTAAGCAAGGATGCATTAAATTGATCAAAAGTGACAGTCAAGACATTTATAATGTTACAAAAGATTTCTATTTCAAATAAATACTGTTCTTTTGAACTGTCTATTCATCAAAGAGTCATGAAAACTAAAATGTATCACAGTTTTAACAAAAATATGAAGCAGCACAACTGTATTCAACATTGATAATAATCAGAAATGTTTCTCAAGCAAGAATGATTTCTGAAGGATCATGTGACACTGAAGACTGGAGTAGGCCTAATGATGCTGAAAATTCAGCTTTGATCACAGAAATAAATTATATTTTACAAAAGATTACAATACAAAAAAAAGTTACTTTAAACTGTAAAAATATTTCAGAATTTTTTATGTATTTTTGACCAAATAAAGAAAGAGCTTTATTGCCAAGTATGTTTGCACATACAAGGAATTTGTTAAAAAAAAATATATATATATATTTTATATAAAATGTATATATATATATATATATAAATATAATTTGCTTTTTATTATTATTATTTTTTTTATATTATATATAGTATTTAATAGTAATAGTATTTTAGTGTTTACAATTATATACATACATATTTATATTATTGTAAATTTGGGTGATTTTATATAAAAACATGCTTGATGTAAAAAAAGTTTTTTATTAATAGTAATATTTATAATAAATAATATATAAAATTAAGTTTACAGATAAGTATAATTTTCTGGCAAATAATTAAATACTAAATATAATTTCAAATATAATTAAACAATAAATAATTGTATTATTATTATTATTATTATTATTATTATTGTGCACAATTAAAAAAATTATTAAATTTCAAATTAAGAAATTGTCCATTAAATCATTAGATAACGCTTTACAATATGGCTAATTAGTTAACATTAATTAATAAAAAACAACTGTTCATTGTTAGTTCATGTTAGGTCCATTAATATTATGAAATATAACTTTGGATTTGAATAATGTATTAGTAAATGTTGCAATTATTCTGAACTGAGATTAATAAATGCTTTTCAAGTATTTTTCATTATTAGTTCATTTAACAAATGGAACCTTATTGTAAAGTGTTACCCATCATTAAAATATTTCTTTTCTAATTTACTTATTATTTAATACTGACATTAAGATTCATGACTCACCAACAGGCTGAAGCTGTATTTGAATTTCTGAAAAGTGTCGAGAAACTCTTTCTCAGAAGGCGGTTTGGCTTTAGCTGTGAGCAGATCCTCTATAAAATACAAAAAAAAACACAACAAACTCTCTTAAACACTGATCATGTGTGCTGTTAACAAGATACAATGGAACCTGTAAGTGAAGATTTCCTGGTGCATTATGTTCTTGGAACAAATGCAGACTTGTTTTAGCTTGTTTAAGATGATGCAGGTGTGGTATTATTTTAATTGAGAGTAGCACAGAGTGAATACTGCTGACGGCCTCGTAACACAACACTTTCCCATCAGCTGGTCTCCTGATCATACAAGGAACTGATAACAGGCTCCATCTGCTGATAAGAGCTCACTACAATATGCTCTTTACAGAGCGTTCAGTTCAGTCATGTTTCAGGGGTTCACTTTATAGTTTAAGTGTTTAGGTTTGATTTTTCCCAAGAGTAGACTCATACCATCTGCACTTTTCTTCTGACTTTTCTTCTTCTTTTTGCTTCTTTGGTCGAGGATAATCTGAGCCTCTGCTGACTGCTGCAGCTTTCCGATGAACGCTTCGATATCATCAAAGCAGTGATTAAGCAAGTCCTAGAAATATAGAGAAACCATAAAAATACATGCAGAGATCCTTGATTTGGTTCTTTTTAAATTCTGAAACTGTTGTTAATGTAAACAGGGATATCAATGTGACGTCGTCGGTCATGTTAATGGTCAAACTGAAGGTCAGCTAGAGCGCTGGAAGTCAACAGTCTCATAAAGCTGTTCATTCAAAAGTTCCAATAATATAAATATTAAGAAAAAAACTCATTTCATCATTGATAATAGTAAGAACCATTATTAATAATTGATCATCAATAATAAATGTTAATAATTGAGCACAAATTAAGCATGATAGAATTAATTTATATTAATTGCCTTTATATTATATATGTGTCTGTAGGTATATGTATGTGTGATATATATATATATAGTGTATTTGTTTATATGTACTCACCACTTCCATCTCAGCCCTAAGGAATGATTTATCAGGTTGACCGTTTACCAATCCGTTGGCTAGAATTGAGGAAGAGTGTGTTAATCGGTGTCTGTTTATAATCAGTATTGATTAGTATTGGGTCACACACACCTCTGATGCCCGGGTAGGGTGGAGGAGGGTTGGGTGAGGGTGGATTTGGGGCTTGGGTGTACGGAGGACTTGGGATTCCCGAAATATCCATACTGGACTCAGAGAACCTGAAACAGACACACTGAGATGACAACACTCCCTTTATTCAGAATGAAAGTGCGTGCTGTAGTACCGCACAATGAGCAGATTCGCAGTATTTCAGTGGGTTTTGATGTGCGTCACGGTGTCTTCAAATGTGATTTAATTGCCGGCACACAATGTTAATGAGTCACTAACAAACACATCAAACATAGTTGAGTTGTGTAACTACAAAAAACACCCATGTGAACACACACATGGGAAAAAAGCAAGACATTATCTTCCAAATAATGAAACACCCTTTTTGAAACAAGTTCATTTACTTACAGTAGCTATGAAAATGAGACAAATTCAAATTTATTTAAAAACTACAAAGTCGAGCGAAGAGCTGTGCATTAAATGACATACCATTTTTTAAATGTGAAAATAATTATATAGATTACACAGTAAGTCAAACCCTAAAAGAAAACTGCATTTTAACGAAAAAAAACATTATTGAATTTGTCTATGAATATTTTTATCTGTAAGGGCATCCCTAAAGTGAACTTTTGTCAGATTTTGCTCACTTTCAACAATAATTCTGTCCGTAAAGTCTTAGTTAACAACACACGCTCATTCATAAGAAAATCTTGCAATCCTAGAAAACGTTTGGCATTCAGTTTGACATTGAGATGCCTTGAGGTTAGTTCAGCGTGTCTCCTGCTCTAAACACACACACACACACACACACAGTTTCAGTCATTTGTTGCTGATAAGCACATACAGCAGATAAAGATAGCACACTGTACCTTACTTGAGTCCTGCTGTCTTGTTAGTGTTTAGTCCTAAACAACAGTCAAGGTCGAATGAATCTTTCCCTCTGCAAATCTGTCTCTCTCTCCCTATACTCTCAGTCACACCTTGGTAAGTTATGTAGAAACTGGTTAAACTGGTTTATCTTCTCGCTAGCAGGTTCTATTTCTCTAGGTTGTGCACACAGTGTGGAAATCACAGCATTACCCGACTGTTAAGATCCGTACCTGTTTGCTTTTATTGTGTAATGCGCCACGACTCGCTCGATGTCATCTCTGATGTGCTCTACCTGAGACATGCAAACAGGTAGAGAGTGATGTCATCAAAGAGGCGGGGTTTCTGCTTGGACAATCATTCCAGTATCACCTGAATCTGAATCAATGAAACTCGTCTCACTTTGACAGATGCACAGCTGAAGAAATACACGCTCGGCCTCTTCTGGGTGCAGCTCTGACTAACCAGCAGGAGAAGGGATGGATCACTGATAGATGGGGAATTTATGCAATCGCAGCGGAGAAGAGATGACACGGCAAACTCCTCCAATTCCTCATTAATGGTCAGTCATGGAACAATCAACACATTTAATAAGCA
Organism: Sinocyclocheilus grahami; assembly: GCF_001515645.1. Lineage (NCBI taxonomy): Eukaryota > Metazoa > Chordata > Actinopteri > Cypriniformes > Cyprinidae > Sinocyclocheilus > Sinocyclocheilus grahami. The sequence continues at coordinate 474,641 of NW_015505754.1, forward strand.
TTCATAAAATAAATATTCTATACAGTGTGCAATGTTTCACAAACATACAGTTGTCCAAAATGTATTTGAGTGACATTTGAAACTTTTGAAACATTAGATTAAGTGTCAAATGCTGCAGGATGTTTCTCCTCACTAGCATTATTTTTCTTCATCATTTTTGAAGTCTCAAAGTCTTTTACTCGGCTAGTGTTTTGCTTTGTGCATAACATTTTACATTTATGCACTTGGCAGATGCTTTTATCCAAAGAGGATCATTTTGCATTGCATTCAAGTCAAAGGAAAAGTTCACCCAAAATTTAAAATTTGCTGAAAATTTACATCACTACTTGCTCACCAATGGATGCTCTGCAGTGAATGGGTGCCGTCAGAATGAGAGTCCAAACAGCTGATAAAAACATCACAATAATCCACAAGTAATCCACAGCACTCTAGTCCATCAGTTAACATCTTGAGAAGTCAAAAGCTGTGTGTTTTGAAAAAATACATCATTATGTTTTTAACTTTAAACTGTTGCTTCTGGCCAAAATACCATAGTCTATATGCCATAATAATGTTTTGTCCAGTGAAAAAAATCCACAGACATATTTGTTTAGATCTGTTGTAGACTGTTTTCACTTGAAAACGGTGCTTGATCGATGCATATTCCTCTCCTGATTCCCCAGCTTTTTCACTGGGGAAAGCAATATTATAAATAGAGGACTGTTTTGAGGTTAAAAGCATCTTAATGATGGATTTGTTTCTTACAAACACTCAGCTTTTGACTTCCCTAAGATGTTTTTAACTTTAAACTGTTGCTTCTGGCCAAAATACCATAGTCTATATGCCATAATAATGTTTTGTCCAGTGAAAAAAATCCACAGACATATTTGTTTAGATCTGTTGTAGACTGTTTTCACTTGAAAACGGTGCTTGATCGATGCATATTCCTCTCCTGATTCCCCAGCTTTTTCACTGGGGAAAGCAATATTATAAATAGAGGACTGTTTTGAGGTTAAAAGCATCTTAATGATGGATTTGTTTCTTACAAACACTCAGCTTTTGACTTCTCCAGATGTTAACTGATGGACTGGAGTGGTGGTGGATTATTGTGATGTGTTTATCAGCTGTTTGGACTCTCATTCTGACGGCACCCATTCACTGCAGAGCATCCATTGCTGAGCAAATGATGTAATGCTGCATTTCTCCAAATCTGATGAAGAAACAAACTCATCTACATCTTGGATGGCCTGATGTTGAGTCCATTTTCAGCATATTTCATTTTTAGGTGAACTATTCCTTTACTACATATTATCTGTTGCAAATGATAAATACATGCATTACTAAAACTGTAAAGATTTTTGAACCGTGCTAGTTTCTGTCTTTGCTTTCTTTCTCATTCGCCCATCTGTTTTAATGGTAGTGCATGTAGTTGCTCTGTTCTGTGTTGTATTCTTACCAGGCTGTTTCTGTCTTTCAGGCAGACTTTGTTGGTCCGGACCTCTAAAATCACCTCCGTACTGGACAGCCGATAAGAATCAACGAGAAGAGGAATCCGTGAAAGAGCCTCTTCAACAGTATCCACTCCCCCATCTCCCAAAGAAAAACTCACCAGCCGCTGGATAAAAAACAAAGAAAAAAACAAAAAATGAGCATCAGAGATATCAGGCTGTAAAAAAGATAAACATAAAACATGGCAATGCACACACAGTTATCAGAATCATGCATGAATTACCTCTTCAACTACCTTTTCTTCATTTATCCTAGTTATTTGATATCAATAATTAACGGTAAATTACCTTTTCAGAACTCCCCAAATTTGGTTATTTACATTAAAATGAGCAACAACAAAAAAACGTTGCTTCTGGCCAAAATACAAGTCCATAATCCATAATAACGCTTCCTCCAGTGAAAAAGTCCATCTAATGTTGTCCTCTCACATCAAAATCCACCCACATATTTGTTTAGAACCATTTTGGACTGTTTTCACTTGTAAATGGTGCTTAATCTGTGCAGATTTCTCTCCTGATTCAGACCAGACCACTTTTTCTCTGGAGAAAGCAGTATTATGGATAGAGGACTCAATTTTAACCAGAAACAATGGTATGAAATGAAAAGCGCCTTAATAATGGATTTGTTTCTTACAAATGTGCAAACCCAACATCTTTGATGGCCTGAGGGTGAGTAAATGTTCAGCAAATGTTCAATTTTGGGTGAACTATTCCTTGCATTGAAGTAGGAACTCTTCTGAACTCTTTTTTTAACACCAGACAAGAAGAAACCATCCATACTACCCTAGCAACCACTCAAGCATGCACGGCAAACACTTCATGATACTCACAGTAAGCAGGTATTGAGATACGACCCCCATCAAGACCATCAACTGTCACACACCTGTGGATCACAACAGATCACAGATCAAACATGTGCATATGTGACGTGGGTGTTCAAATGTGACTGACATTTCGACACATAAATAGCTTCAGAACGTGTCATTTTTACACCTTCCCTATCTCTCTCGTCCCGTTCGACCTGTCTGACTGCCTGCAGGCTGGGATTCCTGCGAGTTTCAATTTACAGACACTTTAAGTACCTACATTCTCTTTGACACTGATGCACAGAGAGCTTATCTCAGATGTTTTATTATGAGGAATTAATAAAATGAGCTACATAAGCATCTATCTGAGCATAGAGACAGTTACAAATAAACAGACAGAAACTCTGACTCATTTAAGGAATAGTTCAGCCAAATATGAACACTTTGTCATCATTTACTCACCCTCTTGTTACAAAGGAACACAAAGGGAAATAGGAGATTAGGATGAAGAGTTCAAGCTGCTCTTTTACAGTGGCCAGGGGCTGTCAAACTCCAAAAAGGACAAAGCGCACCAAAAAAATGAAAATGCTGAAAATGTCACCCTTTACCAAAACAAGAGAGTGACATCAATGAGACACACAAATAATACGTGACCCTGGAGCACAAAAGCAGTGTTAAGTCGCTGGGGTATATTTTTAGCAATAGCCAAAAAAAAACATTGTATGGGTTAGAATTACCGATTTTTCTTTAATGCTAAAAATCATTAGGATATTAAGTAAAGATCATGTTCCATGAAGATATTTTGTAAATTTCCTAGCGTAAATATATCAAAACTTAATATTTGATTAGTAATATGCATTGCTAAGAACTTCATTTGGACAACTTTAAACATGATTTTCTCAATATTTAGATTTTTTTGCACCCTCAGATTCCAGATTTTCAAATAGTTGTATCTCGACCAAATATTGTCCCGTGCTAACAAACCATACATTAATTGAAAGCTTATTTATTCAGCTTTCAGATGATGTATAAATCTCAATTTCAAAAAATTGACCCTAATGACACTTTTTGTGGTCCAGGGTCACATGTGTCAAGCAGCACGTCTCTAATCAATGTACAATTCATCTTAAACAACTTTAGGAAAATATATAAAATTGCATGAGTCTCTTATACTCACCACAGCATTACACTGCTGAAGACGTTTGTCTTCTGAATAGTATTCTCAAAACTAGATGTATTTTGATTAATAGTGTTTTAACCGCCCAGACATTCCTCTCACAGATAGAAATCTGAGATGCAAAAATATCTCGTGTAAGTGATCTGAGTGGCACCATCTCTTCTTCAAAACTTATTTTCACCATTATTGGCTCATTTAGTCTGATACTGTGTATCCCCTTTACTAAAACAGTTGAAATAGTCAGTGCAATCAAAATGAGTTTTGTGGCTTTTAGTCCGTGTACATAAGCTTTGAGGTATGCAAAACTCAAACTTGATCTTTTAGCAGATCAACTCTACTGTATTTGGATTCATTTGAAACGGCTCTAAAATACTGATTATTATGGTTAATTCAATTTTACATATACTCTTTATCCAGCACATCAGTTGTTCCCAAAACTGTTTTACTAACTGAGAACTGCTCCAAATGACTCTGTGAGAGAGCGGTCCGAACGAATCGAACTGAATCACGAATCGATTCAGTGATTCAGTTTTGCGAAGAACCGACTCAATAGAACAACTAATTCGTGAAGAATTCATTGGCATCGCTATTTTTAAATACGGGTCGGGACACACGTCGTCATTGTTTAAATATATTCTTTGGGAAATGTGTTCTGTTTCTCTGATTGTTATAAAATTTAAAAAAATTACATTTCACCATATGTATTCACACTGTTGCGTCTGCATAGGTCATGTCATTTCTCACCTTCTGTTCAACTCTGTTCAGTCCCACATGCGATTGTGGGCGGGGCTTGACTGCTGTGTTGAGGTCTGATTGGGCAGTTCTTACCAGTGATTGACAGCTGGAGTGTAACTCAACGTGGCAAAATAAACTCCATAGGAATGAACTTTCTCTTCGGTGCTGAAACAGCACCTGTATTTTTAAAATGTGGATGATCGTTTAGTCCCGACGCATTTTATTGGTCTTTGGGGTCCTGGCATTTCATCTGAATTAGAAGTATTTAAAACTGTGAACATTTTTTTGATTTGTGTGTGATCTTCAGAGGACAACGAGGAGGTTTTCATAGAGGAGTCTACAACATTATCAATCCTAAAAGAGGTATGTTATAACAAAGGTTGTTGATTATTATTAATATTATTTACTTATTAGTAAGTCAGATGACATTGCCATAATTTTAGTTTAAAAAGAGAGACATTTTAAAATGCATTAGAGAGCCTATGTAGTTTTTATGTTGCTTTTATTAAATGAATCTTAGAACAATCCAAGGCAATTATTAACCTTGACAAGGCTTGTTTACAATATATGAGAGTAATGTTTTGTGTCCTGGTCAGTTGGGTCACTTTGACAGTGAAATAAGATGCAAAGTACCAGCAGCGCCACCTGCTGGGAGTGACTTTTACAATCTCAGTGTAATTCTGTTCTGGAATTGCATCATTCATCAGCTTTCTGAAGAGCTGCATGTCAGCTGTACAGCACATGGAGAATCATGCTAAAATATAAATTCAGCTATAGAGGCAGATGGTTACTGATGCGCACTGATTCGAATGCGTTGCAAGGAAAAACAAAGGAAATCTTTGTTGCATGAATTAAAGTTCCCATATTTTACACCTTTCTGGAGATTTATTTTAGGTTTTGGTGTCCTTAAGAATATATATTTGCGGTATAAGTACCAAAAACTATCTCGATATATTTTTACAGCTCCTCTCTCAGGAGCTCTGCTAAGAACAGGTCGATTTTGGCCTGTCTAATTAATATTCATGAGCCTCTCTTCTGATTGGCCTGTTGTTTTCTGAGTGACGCATGGCCAGGTCAACCACAGTTAACTAGGGTCAGCGGCGTCACAGCGCTAGCCGGAGGCAGCAAAACAAAGAGGAAACTAGAGGCGGCCCATTCAAACCAGCACAGATTCAGCTACATAAGGAGCTTAAAATATCATCTTGTTGTGATGTTGGGTGCCAGAATCGACGTAATACAGCCTCAAATTAGAAATGTAATTGCATATCTGCTGCCACTGCCAGGCAAAAAAACCGACGACAGCTGTGGTTAAAACGAGCAGACCGGACAGAAACGACCGTCAAAAATGCTCGTGTTTGCAGCGCACACTTCTTATCAGAAAAGGTTCAATAAAGTATTGTCTTTTGTTGTTATGGGCGCGTCTACAGATTTTTTGATACGCCATATTGCCATATGTCTATGTTTCTTGCATCTCACGACTATGTCGTGTATGAAATGTCTGTGTGCATGTGTGTAAAACAACAAACTGACGATTTATATATAATCATTTGTAATTGTATATACGTTGTTGTGATTAATTGTGGCTGGAACATTAATGTAGCTGTAAAAATAGTTTCCTGCTGAAATTGAAATGTATAAACAACATCATGACTAGATAGACACGGTGAGTTTGTCTTTACTTTACATGTTAGACGTGATCACCTCATAGTAACATGTGTGTAAAACAGCAAACTGACGATTTATATATAATCATTTGTAATTGTATATACGTTGTTGTGATTAATTGTGGCTGGAACATTAATGTAGCTGTAAAAATAGTTGCCTGCTGAAATTGAAATGTATATACACCTTCATCATGACTAGATAGACACGGTGGGTTTGTCTTTACTATAGGCGTTAGATGTGATCACCTCATAGTAACAATCCTATCAGATCGTCCATCCTTTGAGTGAGAGTAACGTTACAGGTCGGCCGATCTGGTTCCGTGGTTAAAGTTAACCTTTTCGACATGTTTCCGTGTTGTTGTCGTTGCTCAGCAATGGCAAGGACGCGATGTTGTCTGGGGGTGTGGCTAAAGGAGAGTGGGACGGTGGGCGGTGCTCGGGGAGGTGACTGAAGGCGGTGACTGTGTAGTTCTGACGTCAACTTTTTACGGAAGTCACAATGGTTCGTGAAAAATCACAGCTACTTTATGCAGGCTGTGTGCATTTTACTGTGGACTGACTGTTTTGAAACTTATATGGTAATTACATAGCACCTAGACCTCAGTTATCATGAAAAAAGCCAGGAAATTTCAGTTTTGACAATATGGGACCTTTAAAGAAAAAACGATTATATGAAGGATAATTCATTATATTTAATGCATCAATAACGTTGAGCGTTTCTTCCTATAACTGTTTTCATAATTATACATTTAAATAACCTTTTATAATCGAACTATTTAAGTTTAGAAACTAATAAGCTGATATTTTAGACTAAAGCATGAATATATTTGTGCGCGCTTTCACAAAGCTTAGAACGCCGCACGCTTTCGCTCAACAGTGAGTGAGTGGGCGACAGTGTTGCCAGGTCCGTGGTTTTCCCGCGGAATTGTGCTACTTTAACACCGTTGCCGCAGGTTGTTTTTCATGTCCGCGGATTGAAGCGACCACATTAACGGGATATTTAGCCACTGGAATGTGGATTTTACTAGGGGAACCCCGGAACGTGACCTATTAGGCGGATTTTGTTGTGAAAACCTGGCAACCCTGGCGGGCGGGCGGGGCTATATAACAATGGCGCGTGGAGGATGCTTCCTGAAAATGCTCTTTGCGAACCGCAAAATAAGCTCGAAGAAGAAGAAGTTTCCTGAGGTTCCGCAAATCCATCGCAACCACTCCTGAAAAGTAAAACGCCGCGAAAATAAATGTCTTTCTCTGTCGCCATATACTTGAAATCATTGTTTCTCTAGTTTGTGTTTGTATGGTTCGGCTGGGGAACTCGAGAAGTGGTGTTTTTAAGAGGATTTGAGCCGCAAGTCAATAACACGTGCGCGTGCCTTTGAGAATCAAAGACAAAAACTACAGCGGTGAGAATTTATTTAAGGCCTATATTTACCATGCATGCATAGATATTAATAGTAAGCTTTCCTGTTTTACATGCTAACTTGGAAGCATATTTCATTTTAGTTTCATATGTGAGAAGCACTAGCCGATCTCTTTGAATGCTTACTAGCTCTGCAGTGTTTTGGTTCGGGTTCATCTTGCACTGAAGAACTTATGTATTTATTTAACTGAATAATCGTTTTAGAGCATACAGTGGCAGTTGGGCGATGTTTCCTGCTGTCAGTGTGAGAAACATGTAAATGTCGGAATTTTATTATTATTATTATTATTATTTTAGGTCTTAAAGAGACAGTTCACTTCAGTTATTTTTGCATTTACCCTGTTTGTTACCTTGAAAGTGGACTCCGATCTTATTTTGGTCCATTTTAGTCAATTTACCTTCAGTAACCTTAATCCAAAATATTGAATATTATCATAATTATTAGAATAATTAGTATTTTGATTATGATAATAATGCACTTATTAGTAGTATATTAATATACAGTAATATTGTATGTTGTAATTTGCATTTTCAAAGAAGTGTATTAAAAGATGTAATTCTGTAAAACTAGATCAAACTTTAATTGCCTGTCATCAATGTCTATATAATAACCTGTATGGCTAAAAACAGAAAGAGAAGTAGACTTGTCATCTGCATTTTCAGGTTATGTCAGAGCCCAATATCCCCAGACGGCTCAAAAGATCCAGAGCGTCAGACAACTGGGGCTGCTTTTTTAGTTCTAGACAGTGGAGTGAAGTGAACTTCAAATCATTTGGCAGTCTGTACTGTAGAAATGGTAGCAATACTCTTTCAAACTTTAATTACCTGTCATCAATGTCACTGTATAATAACCTGTATGGCTAAAAATATTCATAATTGTGCAGATGTTAGAAACAAAAAACATGGCATATTATAAGCAAACATCATCGAGATGCAATTGAGTTCGCTTTAAAGTTTGTTTAGTGTGTTCACATATAAAACACAAACTGACATCTGGTGAAAACGGTCTGATTCATTAGTGAATCGGTTTTTAAAATCCATATCCAGTATTTACAGACGACTGGAAAGATTTTGGAAATTCACAGATCAAGCCGTACTCACACGATGGCTCTAATGCTGTTCCTCACTTTGATTGTGTAGTTTTTACTCCATCATTTGTTTGGACTGATTACTCAAACGGAAGTGAACTTGAATAGCCGTCAGACATGAAGCAGCACACATGATTAAGCAGTTTTATGACTGAACTGGCAAGATAAGATCTTTTTTTTTTTTTTATATATACTTGCATGTCTTATAACAAAGATAAATCCGCCGTGGCTTTGTGTGATTTGACTACAATGCCGGCTGTTCTGACTCACAGACTGGAAGTACGTTTAATTTAAGTTAGTTTAATTTAATTGCATTTAAAAAATGCAATTAATAAAATGCATAATATGCAATTACTTTTTAAAGCTCTTTATGTTCTGTATTATTCAACAAAGACATGGTATAAATCATTGTATAGAATGACCAACACAATATTAGATAGATTAAACATAAATGTTCTTTTCTGTAGGCCAGGCCTATATGTTACGATGAAATTAGGTGATGCATGAATTGATATGAATTACATTTTATTTAACAACTACAATCACAGTAGTATATTGACTGATTTGTTGAACTTCCAACCTTGTAATAATTATGACAACATAATGCACTGACAAATAAGCCTGCTGTAAACATTAATATAAAAGTCAGTAACCAATCACACAAACTAAAGTAGATTGCAGAAATATAAAAACAATCTGCTGCTTTACCACACTACTTTAGGTAATTCACAGTCACTGTAATAAACATATGTAAACATGTGGACTGCACTTTTTAAACACCGTTAACTTTAGACAGACTTTAAATAAATACGAATATATATATACATTACCTTATTATATATATGATCTTAAGGTTGAAGTCTTCAGTAATGAAATGCACCGTAACACTGTTACTGCTTGAGTAATTTCAGGGCTCCAGACTCATTCTTCCCACTGGTCACTCTTTTTTTGTTTTTTTTGCTACAACATGGGATTAATCAATGCATGCTGATTAACTTTTATCATAGTTTATAATTATAAGGAAACGAAAGAGGTTAACATTCATCTGGTTCTTTTTCATTAGTAGTAGTATTTGTGATTTGAATTGAACGGGAGTTCCTCTTTTGCCATGTATATAATATGCCATTGACACCACATGCTGTATTATATACAGACTAATAAATTACAGAACGTTTAGCAAACACTGAGGAATCATTAATAAATGAAATTAATAAATTAAATAAAAGAGAGCCTCCATAGCATATCGTGAGGTAAACAGCAAAGACAACGCAAATGAAAACAAAAAGAAAAGTAAAACTAAACTTTCTGTAGGTGACGGTGCTTGCATTTTTTCCTTTTCCAATAAGAATACCAGCATGTTCACCTTTGGTTTAAGAAGCGGTCTTTTACTTTACTTTAGCATAAAAACCATCCATCTTTTCCTCAATATTCGCGTAATTTTTGCAGCGTGCTCTACACTCGAAGCACTGCGCAGCTCAAACGAGTAGCGCCGTTTCGTTATGCTTTCAGTATTGTTTGATGTTTCACATGTGCAACAGAGATGGCAGCGCTTATGAGTTAAACAACGCGGTGGTCGCGCTAGTGCGAATGCTCACAAAATTTAGTCACACAAACAAGCAGAAAAAATGGTCGCAAAATGCGACCATTTGGTCGCAGTCTGGAGCCCTGTCAAGCATTTATCTACAAAAAAAAACAAAAACGTAAAATGCATGACTTTTTGAATTGGTTCATGACTGAACAAACTGATTAATATAGCAATGTGATAGCCTACTAGAAACGTTTAATTGATTTAATTGAATTCATTTTCACATAATGCAACTAATGAATCATCATATCGAAAATATATTTGAATCAGATGTGTTAGAAGCACCAATTAATACTTTACTTTAGCATAAAAACCATCCATCTTTTCCTCAATATTCGCGTAATTTTTGCAGCGTGCTCTACACTCGAAGCGCTGCGCAGCTCAAACGAGTAGCGCCGTTTCGTTATGCTTTCAGTATTGTTTGATGTTTCACATGTGTAACAGAGATGGCAGCGCTTATGAGTTAAACAACGCGGTGGTCGCGCTAGTGCGAATGCTCACAAAATTTAGTCACACCATTTGGTCGCAGTCTGGAGCCCTGTGAAAGACTGCTTAGATGTGTTCGACTTGAAACAGCGCTGCTTAGACCGATCGGTATGTTATCAAAGTACTGCGAGAGCGGACGTCTCCTTATGCTTTCTCTCGCCGTACTTTGATGTCATACACCGATCGATCTTCAAGTCGAACATACCTCTTTACTCTCGCGTGTCACGTGACCGAGTGTAATCGCAGCCTCTGTGATTGGAAAAATCGCGTTTTTTCATATCGCGATATTATCGCAAATGCAATTAATCGTTCAGCCCTAATTCAAAAACAAAGTATTGTCTAATTATCAACAAAATCCTTGAAAATTTAGTTTTTTTTTTCTCAGCATTAATGTTTTATTTTTTCCAGGTCTTAAAAGCCTTAAATTAGACTTTTAAAAATGTGCAAGAATCCTGTGGTAATGCATTTTATGCATCGCTCTCTGCAACGTCAGACACTTAACTTATCGTAGAAAATGGGAGCTGTTTCAAATCTAATTTTTGAGTCTTTGGTACACTTGGTTTTAAAGAGAAAATGCTCCGCAATGGTCATCTGTAAATGACTGATGAATTTGCACATGGTTTGTCTTTAAGCATATATTAAAAACACCAGATAGACGTACTGTATAAACGATGTCAAAACTTGATTTTCACAATGTTACTTTATTCTTTAATACATTGTTTTCCTTTCTCTTTTAATTTCCCAGGTGTGTTTCTTTGTAGCTCTGTATTATAACGTCATCATTGGTTGGAGTATTTTTTACTTGGGAAGTTCTTTCCAGTATCCTCTACCATGGGAAAACTGTCCGACAGAAGGGAACAGCACCGGTAAGGATTAGGAGTTTGTGTAATGCAATATAAAATTAGTCATTTTCATTTGTGAGATTAGATATAAAAATGTCACATTTCTGGCATCAGTTCTTCATATGGAGATGCATTTCTTGTTTTTGCTCCTAGTGAAGGAATGTGCCGCCAGCTCTCCCACAGCATATTTCTGGTACCGTAAAGCTCTGGATATCACCGATTCCATTGATGAAACCGGAGAGTTCAACCCCATCATCACTGGATGTCTGCTGGCCGCTTGGGTCATCGTTTGTCTGGCCATGTACAAGGGCATCAAATCGACCGGCAAGGTACTTGGCGTTTGTGTCCGTATATATATATATATATATATATATATATATGTATGTATGTATGTGTGTACGTACTGTGTTGTAATTTGATTATTGATGGTATTGATCAGTATCTGTTGTGTGTAGGTGATGTATTTCTCCTCCGTGTTTCCGTACGTTGTGCTGCTGTGTTTCCTGATCAGAGGCGTGACGCTGGACGGGGCGTCCGAGGGCATTAAATTCATGTTTTACCCCAGGGTATGTAGATAATTGCATGACTTTTTAAGCTGCATGTTGAGTTGAGGTTCAGAATGTGGGAAAATGTATTAATTAGACACCATAGTCCAGGGGTGGCGAACGTCGGTCCTGGAGAGCCGCAGCCCTGCAGAGTTTTGCTTCAACCCTAATCAAACACACCTGAACAAGCTAATCAAGGTCTGAACAGTTACTAGGAAGCTACAGGCAGGTGAGTTTTAATTAGGGTTGGAGCTGAACTCTGCAGGGCTGCGGCTCTCCAGGACCGGAGTTCGCCACCCCTGCCATAGTCCATAAAAACTATCACCAAAATGGTGTCTTCTCTCAGTATTGTCATGTTTTATATACACTGAAAAAACTGGTGTAGAAATAGTTTTCACTTAGAAATTGCTAGTAAATTTACATTTACAAATAAATGGCCAGTAACACATTGAATTTAAGGTGAAACTTAAGTAGAAAAATGTAAAACATACTCTAATAATCTGTTTAATTTCAACTTTGAAAAATGTTTTACAATAGTATTATGTACTAAGTACTGTTAATATTTTGGATCAAGTTTTATTTTTTAATTTGAGTAATTTTGCCTTCATAGCACATACATTTTTAGTTTTTTTTAAAGATGTATTTAGCTTTATTTTTATTTCACTTTTAGTTGTAGTAATTTCAGTACTTAAACTTATTTTAGTTGCCAACATTTCTAATTTTTTCCTAATATTTATCATTTATTTTATTTCAATTACTTACACATGTTTTTAACAGTTTCAGTTTTTAGTTAACAATAATAATATTGCTCAAAATTAATCTATTTTTCTTATATTATCGTGCGATATGTTTAGTGTAACTCTGAAGCCGTTCACAATCAGATTCCCAAAGTGAGTTCTGTTGTGGTTGATTTCTCTCAGCTGGAGATCTGGGCTGACGTTCAAGTGTGGCGTCAGGCGGCGACTCAGGTCTTCTTTGCTCTGGGTTTGGGTTTCGGTTCTGTGATCGCATATTCTTCCTATAACCCGCGGAACAACAACTGCCATCGAGATGCGTTCACCGTGTCTGGCGTCAACTTCATGACGTCTGTTCTGGCCACGCTGGTGGTGTTTGCTGTGCTGGGCTTCAGAGCCAAAACCATTGCCACAGAGTGTGTTAAACGGTCAGTAAAAATGTTTGTTAATGTTTGATCTTAAAACATATTATAATGCCTGAAGTACCTTTACGTATATTTTCCAGAAGCTTTAAGATGTTTAGCTGTATGCATGTTTGTGTATGTTGCAGTAACGTGAAGGCCGTGTTTGAAGCGATGTCCAGCACTCAACTCCCTGACCTCCTCATCAATGCATCGGATGTGGAGAGCATCACATTGAACGAGTATGAGGACTGGTACAGGATTCAGGGCCAGCAGCTGAATATCCCCGGTTACAACATCACCGCCTGCAGCCTGGAGGACGAGCTTAAACAGGTACAGAACAGAACTAGATGTTTTATATTTTCTGAAGAGAACGTGAGTGGTGCAAAACATTCTTTACTATTGCATTGCTTGATGTTTTGGGTGGTTTCTAGGGTATTGCTTTTTGAGTTGTTGCTAGGGCATTATTGGAAAGTTTTATGTGGTTTCTGGGGTATTGCTTTGTTTTGAGTGGTTGTTAGGTTACTGGAATATTTTGGGTGGTTGCTAGAGCATAATTGGAATGTTCTGGGTGGTTTCTGGGGTATTGCTTTGTTTTGAGTGGTTGCTAGAGTATTATTGGAATGTTTTGGTGGTTGCTGGGGTATTGCTTTACTTCTGAGTGGTTGCTAAGTTATTGGAATGTTCTGGGTGGTTGCTAGGGTATTATTGGAAAGGTTTAGGTGGTTGCTAGAGCATAATTGGAATGTTCTGGGTGGTTTCTGGGGTATTGCTTTGTTTTGAGTGGTTGCTAGAGTATTATTGGAATGTTTTGGTGGTTGCTGGGGTATTGCTTTACTTCTGAGTGGTTGCTAAGTTATTGGAATGTTCTGGGTGGTTGCTAGGGTATTATTGGAAAGGTTTAGGTGGTTGCTAGAGCATAATTGGAATGTTCTGGGTGGTTGCTGGGGTATTGCTTTGTTTTTGAGTGGTTGCTAGGTTATTGGAATGTTTTTGAGTGGTTGCTAGGTTATTGGAATGTTTTGGGTGGTTGCTAGGGTATTATTGGAATGTTTTGGGTGGTTGCTAGGGAATTATTGGAATGTTTTGGGTGGTTGCTAGGTCTAAAATATGAATACATCTGTAGTTATGCTTAGTTGCACAGTATTTCTTTGGTTAAGAATGACTCCGCTTAATGCTTAAGTTAAAGTTTGCGATCTTGTCTTTCTCTCTCAGGGTGTGGAGGGAACTGGTTTAGCGTTCATAGCGTTCACTGAAGCCATGACGCTGTTTCCTGGGAGTCCGTTCTGGTCGGCGCTGTTCTTCCTCATGCTGCTCAATCTGGGTTTGTCCACCATGTTTGGCACCATGGCTGGAATACTGACCCCGCTGACGGACACGTTTAAGACCCTGCGTAACCACAAATTCCTCTTTACAGGTAACACTCTCACCCTGTTGCTCTTGTTCTGTTGCTCTTGTGTCTTTGTTAATGTATATTTGGGTTTATCTTTGAATTGTTCAAGTCTGCTTTGTCAATTCTTCCAC
>NW_015505754.1:490102-522661 GCF_001515645.1 Sinocyclocheilus grahami
GTACTGTGTTGTAATTTGATTATTGATGGTATTGATCAGTATCTGTTGTGTGTAGGTGATGTATTTCTCCTCCGTGTTTCCGTACGTTGTGCTGCTGTGTTTCCTGATCAGAGGCGTGACGCTGGACGGGGCGTCCGAGGGCATTAAATTCATGTTTTACCCCAGGGTATGTAGATAATTGCATGACTTTTTAAGCTGCATGTTGAGTTGAGGTTCAGAATGTGGGAAAATGTATTAATTAGACACCATAGTCCAGGGGTGGCGAACGTCGGTCCTGGAGAGCCGCAGCCCTGCAGAGTTTTGCTTCAACCCTAATCAAACACACCTGAACAAGCTAATCAAGGTCTGAACAGTTACTAGGAAGCTACAGGCAGGTGAGTTTTAGGGTTGGAGCTGAACTCTGCAGGGCTGCGGCTCTCCAGGACCGGAGTTCGCCACCCCTGCCATAGTCCATAAAAACTATCACCAAAATGGTGTCTTCTCTCAGTATTGTCATGTTATATACACTGAAAAAACTGGTGTAGAAATAGTTTTCACTTAGAAATTGCTAGTAAATTTACATTTACAAATAAATGGCCAGTAACACATTGAATTTAAGGTGAAACTTAAGTAGAAAAATATGTAAAACATACTCTAATAATCTGTTTAATTTCAACTTTGAAAAATGTTTTACAATAGTATTATGTACTAAGTACTGTTAATATTTTGGATCAAGTTTTATTTTTTAATTTGAGTAATTTTGCCTTCATAGCACATACATTTTTAGTTTTTTTTAAAGATGTATTTAGCTTTATTTTTATTTCACTTTTAGTTGTAGTAATTTCAGTACTTAAACTTATTTTAGTTGCCAACATTTCTAATTTTTTTCTAATATTTATCATTTATTTTATTTCAATTACTTACACATGTTTTTAACAGTTTCAGTTTTTAGTTAACAATAATAATATTGCTCAAAATTAATCTATTTTTCTTATATTATCGTGCGATATGTTTAGTGTAACTCTGAAGCCGTTCACAATCAGATTCCCAAAGTGAGTTCTGTTGTGGTTGATTTCTCTCAGCTGGAGATCTGGGCTGACGTTCAAGTGTGGCGTCAGGCGGCGACTCAGGTCTTCTTTGCTCTGGGTTTGGGTTTCGGTTCTGTGATCGCATATTCTTCCTATAACCCGCGGAACAACAACTGCCATCGAGATGCGTTCACCGTGTCTGGCGTCAACTTCATGACGTCTGTTCTGGCCACGCTGGTGGTGTTTGCTGTGCTGGGCTTCAGAGCCAAAACCATTGCCACAGAGTGTGTTAAACGGTCAGTAAAAATGTTTGTTAATGTTTGATCTTAAAACATATTATAATGCCTGAAGTACCTTTACGTATATTTTCCAGAAGCTTTAAGATGTTTAGCTGTATGCATGTTTGTGTATGTTGCAGTAACGTGAAGGCCGTGTTTGAAGCGATGTCCAGCACTCAACTCCCTGACCTCCTCATCAATGCATCGGATGTGGAGAGCATCACATTGAACGAGTATGAGGACTGGTACAGGATTCAGGGCCAGCAGCTGAATATCCCCGGTTACAACATCACCGCCTGCAGCCTGGAGGACGAGCTTAAACAGGTACAGAACAGAACTAGATGTTTTATATTTTCTGAAGAGAACGTGAGTGGTGCAAAACATTCTTTACTATTGCATTGCTTGATGTTTTGGGTGGTTTCTAGGGTATTGCTTTTTGAGTTGTTGCTAGGGCATTATTGGAAAGTTTTATGTGGTTTCTGGGGTATTGCTTTGTTTTGAGTGGTTGTTAGGTTACTGGAATATTTTGGGTGGTTGCTAGAGCATAATTGGAATGTTCTGGGTGGTTTCTGGGGTATTGCTTTGTTTTGAGTGGTTGCTAGAGTATTATTGGAATGTTTTGGTGGTTGCTGGGGTATTGCTTTACTTCTGAGTGGTTGCTAAGTTATTGGAATGTTCTGGGTGGTTGCTAGGGTATTATTGGAAAGGTTTAGGTGGTTGCTAGAGCATAATTGGAATGTTCTGGGTGGTTGCTGGGGTATTGCTTTGTTTTTGAGTGGTTGCTAGGTTATTGGAATGTTGGGTGGTTGCTAGGGAATTATTGGAATGTTTTGGGTGGTTGCTAGGTCTAAAATATGAATACATCTGTAGTTATGCTTAGTTGCACAGTATTTCTTTGGTTAAGAATGACTCCGCTTAATGCTTAAGTTAAAGTTTGCGATCTTGTCTTTCTCTCTCAGGGTGTGGAGGGAACTGGTTTAGCGTTCATAGCGTTCACTGAAGCCATGACGCTGTTTCCTGGGAGTCCGTTCTGGTCGGCGCTGTTCTTCCTCATGCTGCTCAATCTGGGTTTGTCCACCATGTTTGGCACCATGGCTGGAATACTGACCCCGCTGACGGACACGTTTAAGACCCTGCGTAACCACAAATTCCTCTTTACAGGTAACACTCTCACCCTGTTGCTCTTGTTCTGTTGCTCTTGTGTCTTTGTTAATGTATATTTGGGTTTATCTTTGAATTGTTCAAGTCTGCTTTGTCAATTCTTCCACTGTACAGCACATACATACAGAGAATTTAAATTGACCCTTTAAAAGACCCTTGGTGCATACAGATAACACTAACAGTAGAACATAAAATACAGATAGATACAGATTAAATATAAAATACAACTATACAAATAAGGTCATGTAAAAAAAAATAAATAAAGCAGCACATGGCAGATAGATTGCAAACCAGTGAAGTAAACAAACAGTGCAGATATAATGATTGTAGTGCAAAATAACTTATTTTGATTAAAGTGACAAAAAGCTCAGAGCAGTTTTTTTTTATTTAAACTGTCAGAAGAGGTAGTTGAATGAGGTCAGTTCAATGCTGAATGAGGTAGTGAGCAGACCAATGCTGCACAAATGGCGCTTTTCCACTGAATGGTACGGCACGGTACGGCTCAGTACGGTTCAGTTTTGGGGGGTTTTCCACTGGGTACGGTACCTGGTACTTTTTTTAGTGCCACTTCGGTTGGGGTTCCAAGTGAACCGTACCGTTACCAAACGGTCTGAGGTTCAGAGTTCAGTGGTGCGTGGGGCAAAAGAGGGGAGGGGGGCAAGGTCGGGAGGGAGTTCAGCTTCCTGACAGCCTGATGAATGAAGCTGTCCTTCAGTCTGCTGGTCCTGGCCTGGAGACTCCGCAGTCTCCTCCCTGATGGCAGCAGACTAAAGAAGCTGTGTGTCGGGTGGGTGGGATCACCTGCAATGCAGAGGGCTTTGTGGGTGAGATGGGTTCCATAAATATCCTGGAGGGAGGGTAGAGAGACACCAACAATCTTCTCAGCTGCTCTCACTATGCGTTGAAGTGACTTGCGGCAGGACGCTTTGCAGGCACCATACCACACAGTGATGCAGCTCATCAGAATGCTCTCGATGGTGCCTCTGTAGAAGGTGCACATGATGGGGGCCGGGGCTCTGGCTCTTCTCAGTTTGTGGTGGAAGTAGAGACACTGCTGTGCTTTCTTGGCTAGTGCTGCGGTGTTGTAAGTCCAGGAGAGTATATATATATTGTGCACACCCAGGAACTTGGTGCTGCTCACTCTCTCCACAGTCGCACCATTGATGGTCAGAGGAGCATGCTGAGTGCACACTCTCCTGAAATCAACAACAATCTCCTTCGTCTTCTCCACATTCAGAGAGAGATTGTTGTCTCTGCACCACCCGGCATTGACCGAATTGTGTCTGTCTCTTGGTTGTAATCAGTTGTGTTGTGTTTTGCGTGTACGTATCACCCCTGTGATTGGTCTGTCTGAT
The DNA here is from genome assembly GCF_001515645.1 of Sinocyclocheilus grahami. Lineage (NCBI taxonomy): Eukaryota > Metazoa > Chordata > Actinopteri > Cypriniformes > Cyprinidae > Sinocyclocheilus > Sinocyclocheilus grahami. Next base: position 493,904 of record NW_015505754.1, read on the forward strand.
CATTATTTTGTCTTTTTCCCATCTCTCCCAGCATGCAGCTGTGTGGTGGGCTTTCTGATCGGTCTCACGTTCACTCAGCGCTGTGGAAACTACTTTGTGACGATGTTTGATGACTATTCTGCCACTCTTCCCCTCATCATCGTCGTCATCTTTCAGACCTTGAGCGTGGCCTGGGTTTATGGAGCGGACAGGTATCACAGTGCGAGCAGAAGTGGGTTTATTTGTGGTTTAATGTGCATAAACGCAATGTATTTTTAATGCAGGTTTTTGGAGGACCTGAAGCGGATGTTGGATCGGCCGGTTCCTGTGGTGTACAAGTACCTGTGGAAATATGTGTGTCCGGCTGCTATGCTGGGGCTCTTAGGTGCCAGTCTGCTAAAGATGATCTTGGAGCGTCCCACATACACCGCCTGGAACAGAGAAAAGGTAAAATCACATGTGTGCTCTTGCAAGTAAACCTTTACTTTAAACTTTGACCGTATCAAGCCTGCTGTATCATTTGATGTGCAGATTTCTAAGGCCTCTGAATGATCAGCACGATCAAACCTGTTGCAAACAATCTACTACTTCATCTGTTTTAATAGTTTAGACTTTTTTTTTTTTTTTTTAACCAAGTATAATGCCTTTTATGTCCACGTCCACCTTCGGTTTGCGGTTCTTGTGTTTTTTTTTTGCTGTGAAATCTGATGTTTTTTTTGTAAAGTAAACTTAAGAGTAACTTTGATATTGTTGGTAATATTTCAAGACCGTAGCAACTTTGGTTTACTTTATTATCTATCTTTTTTTAGTAAAATTGTTCAAATATGAGTGTTAAATATGATCATCAGGATTTTGAGGAATGCTTATTCGTTCAATCATCAATCATCTTTGTGTTGCATTGCATTATATGTTTTGAAACTACAGAGCTTTGATCGAAATGCTAAGCATTAAAATCTCACTAAGACATTATTGGGAGATATAGAATTACAACTAATATTTATTTGCATTTTATGCAAGTAGTCTGCTATGCGGTTATAAAGATCTCATTGATTTGCATTACAACCTATCAGAATTTTACCCTAATTTTTGTCCATATAAATATCAGCTTCTGCACCAAATTGTATATTTTTGCTCCGTTTGGGCTTCTGAATAAATTTGAGATGTTTTTTTTCCCTCCATGTTCATCATACTATATTAACCATAAAAGACTGCGTCAAATATGATACACTTGCATATTTTTTTGTCTGAAGGTTCAATACACGGTCTGTTTTATTATTACTATTATTATTATTTTTCTGACTGCTGTTTCATATGTCAGGTTTTACAGAGTTAATTAACATTGCTCTATCCCAAATGTTCTCCCAGGCGTCTAAGGAAAATCTGCCTTATCCTGGCTGGGCTCTTGCTGTCCTGAGCACGCTCATCATTGTTGCATTTCTTCCTGTTCCTATCGGATTCATACATTCCCTCCTCCTGGAACGGCTCGGCCAGTCGCCGGCAGACACTGAGGCGGGATACGTGCCGTGTGCCACCACAGACATAGACCTGACCCCTCTCAGCACGTTACCACCTTCAGGAGATGACCCCAATTCATTTTCCCCTTTGCTTTATGAAAACCATGACACTCGTTTGCCGAACGGCCACATTGAACACTTCGAATCAAGTAGTGTGTTATGAGAAGAAACTACGTTATAGAGTTTACATCTCAGAAGGATCTATTTAAATCAAGACCATTTTATTATTGTACTTTGCTTTTGGGAACAATCATTTCTGTCTGTGCATACGGGCACAAAAATAACTGTTTTAGGTGTTAGTTCATTGCAAAAAAGAAAATTGTCATCAGTTTCACTCAAAACATCACAGATGATCTTGTGGAGTTATTTAACTGTTTGTACAGGCTGCTCTTTTCCTTTTAACGGTAGTTGACATCTGTTGAGCTCTGAAATTAATTTTGCATTATATTCGAAGTCTTTGTGAAAGTCTTGGCTTCTCAAATCTCAGTTTTACATCTCCGTTTAGACCTGTTACATGTGAAAACTCTTTATATGCGGCTGATGACGGTTTCCTTTTTCCAGTGAACTGTGGCTTTAAGTACAGCATAATAATGGAACCGCTGAGCCGTACCTGCATGTGGTGGGTCCAGGTGAACGCTGAACAACAAAGCAACACTATAGTTACCCGTTACAACGGTCAAATCAGTTGGTAACTGATGGTTCTGCTGCTTTAGTTATCTGACAAGGTTATTTTTTTTGCATAAAGGTGTTGATGGGTTTGACCCATCAGTGTTACGCCTGTTTCACACTGCAAGCGTGAGCTTCGCGTCAGTGTAGCTACAGCATCACTGCAGACTCGCCAGCGGATTCACACTGGAAGCATTCGTACAGCGTCACAGCAGCGGCTCCAAAGCTACACATTTCTTCACAAAGACAACTAAATTTGTTTTTAGAGGTTGGTCAGTTATAAACTTGAAAGTTTTGAAATTTTATCGTGGGGATTCGCATGTAAATGGTAAACGACAAAAACTGCTCCGATCATGTCGTTTCAATCATACTTCGAAATAGAACGTGCTGTTTAATGTTTTTTAAATATTACACCATACTTGAACCCAACCTGAATAATTAAAGACAAGTTTAAATGGGTAAATCTTCATTTTCTTTTGACATACTACAATTCTTGTTAAAACACACTAGATATGCTTATTCTGTGCTGCTTTTTTTTTTTAACACTGAACAAAATAAATATGATTTCACATATACACTTTAATTGCGTGTGAGCTGCTCACCTGACGCGTACAGCGTCACAGCAGCGGCTCCAAAGCTACACATTTCTTCACAAAGACAACTAAATTTGTTTTTAGAGGTTGGTCAGTTATAAACTTGAAAGTTTTGAAATTTTATCGTGGGGATTCGCATGTAAATGGTAAACGACAAAAACTGCTCCGATCATGTCGTTTCAATCATACTTCGAAATAGAACGTGCTGTTTAATGTTTTTTAAATATTACACCATACTTGAACCCAACCTGAATAATTAAAGACAAGTTTAAATGGGTAAATCTTCATTTTCTTTTGACATACTACAATTCTTGTTAAAACACACTAGATATGCTTATTCTGTGCTGCTTTTTTTTTTAACACTGAACAAAATAAATATGATTTCACATATACACTTTAATTGCGTGTGAGCTGCTCACCTGACACTCCTGCTACCAGTGTGAATGCACTCATTTGTTAACATGCAAGCTGAGAAAGTATGCGCTGCTCACGCTTGCGGTGTGAAACCGGCCTTATTTGAACTCTACGATTCTACAAGGTCATTAATAATGACTTTTCTGACCTCTATAGCATCAGAGGGTTAATGTTGGTTCATTCTGATGTGTTCTGTGTTTAGTGTCATTATTTAAGTGAGTGTAAAGTGGTACATTGTGTGTTCAAAAGACCATTTGAATCATTAAATCAGTCATAACTGAGACCTGGACAAATCCAGAGTCTTACAACATGGAAAACTGTGTGCTTTTCCAAGCAGAAATGTGTCGGTCATATTTCATCTTAATGGTCTTAAAAATAGACGTATTTGTTTATGCAAAATATGACTGACATTTCTTTGTGAGGAAAAAATGCTATTGGATTTTTAAAACATTTATTTATTTTTGTAACCTTCTGTTCTTCTATTTTATTTTTTATTTTTTTATTTTTTTAAGCCCCAACTACAGCCATCATAAAACAGACATTTTTCAAATTTGCTTCCAGTCATAGTTTGTATGTGACATGTGATTTTCTTATGAAGTATTTAATACAGCATTTTTGGAACAATTTTATAGATTGTTAATTTTATATTGTACAGAAATATTTGTTGCTTGTTTTTATGTGTAAAATATCCCCTCTCTTTATTTTTCCAAACACTGTCTCGGACATGTTTCTAAAAGCGACAAGCAGGCCAGACATTTTATGACTTGTAGTCATTGTGAAGTAACATTATCTTTGCCTCTCACAGGGGTTTGATGGGTCTTCTGTGTTTGTTCAGTAGATTGAACTCCCTGTAAGTAGTTTGTTCTGGTCAGAAATATGTATATATATATATATATATATATATGATGAAATGGTGTTATTTAATTCTATTCCTCATGTAGTATACTTGAGAAATCTCTGATCTTGAAGGGTAATTTTATTGTCTTGCTACAGTATAGTGTCAGTATTTCCTCCTCTTGCTTTCTGTCAAAGTCAGAAACTTGTTTCTAAAGTCTTCGGTTTGTGTGAACGCTTGTTTGATGCTCATGCTGTTCCGGACCGGACAAACAGACATTTTGTACAGTTTGCCTCATGATGATCTTGTTTCTGTATAAATTGTTATTTGACTTATGGCTTTGGTTTTCTTTCTCTGTATAAAGGTGAATCTCTTGTCTGGGTTGTAAACATCTGGATTTTTATTTCTTTTTTTTAATTGGCATGAAGGGAAATTAATTTGCGTGTGTAGGCATATATATATTTCACTACAGTTTTCCCCTGTAATTCTAATGATTAATGTTAAAAAGTATTTTAAAAAATTGTTTACATTTATAACTCGTATTTGTTTTAGTGTTTTAATACTTGAATGTTTGATTTACAGTTATATAAATCATCACTGAAAATTATATGTACAAAAATCTTAAGTAACTTTAGTAAAACATCTTAGTGTAATGATACATTTTATGATTTATTTGTTTAAAAATGTTTTTTATATTTAATTTATTTTCTTTTAAATTAAAAAGAAATTGAAGTGTGTATAGTTATACAAAGAGCTTTACATTTTGTATATTTTATTATTTTTAAAGATTAAGCATTTTTCAAGATTTGCATTTTTTTTTAAAGATTTCAAATCGTGATTCTGCCGTCCTCTAGCTGTTTTTGTGCTGGTCGTCACGTGTGTGTGTGTGTGTGTGTGTGTGTGTGAGTGAGAGAGCTAATGGTCCTGGGACTTTGGTTGTTATGGTGTGAAGCTCCACCCTGGAAAGAGATGATCCACAAACAAAGTGATGCTCAGCGCAGCTGAAAGACACAAATCACCGGAGAAGAAAACTTCCTAGAAACGGAGATCAGGTAGGTGGAAAAAGGTTTAAATCCGAATGATTAGAAGAATCTTTAGTGTGCTGCTCACCTGCTGTATCTGAGCGTGGGGTCTTGTTTTGAACCCTGAAGTGTGATTTATTTGTTATTGAATTGTTCAGAATGTAAATATCGTGATTCTGCCGTCCTCTAGCTGTTTTTGTGCTGGTCGTCACGTGTGTGTGTGTGTGTGTGTGTGTGTGTGTGAGAGCTAATGGTCCTGGGACTTTGGTTGTTATGGTGTGAAGCTCCACCCTGGAAAGAGATGATCCACAAACAAAGTGATGCTCAGCGCAGCTGAAAGACACAAATCACCGGAGAAGAAAACTTCCTAGAAACAGAGATCAGGTAGGTGGAAAAAGGTTTAAATCCGAATGATTAGAAGAATCTTTAGTGTGCTGCTCACCTGCTGTATCTGAGCGTGGGGTCTTGTTTTGAACCCTGAAGTGTGATTTATTTGTTCAATTATTGAATTGTTCAGAATGTAAATATGTTAAATGCTTTCAAGCACATGACCTCTGATTCACATCAGATCAACAGCTGAAAGGATCTTATTGACTTAATGCACCAGCTTGCTTATTTCTAATGCAAAGAACCTGCTTTCACATCAAGAGAAGAATATCAATCTAGAATGAAAGAACATGCATGAGAGGTGGCACTCACATTTACATTGATTTCATTGGAAATAGGACCGACTTAAAACTAATGTTCACTCTTTTTTGGTCTGCTTTGAATGGAAATTGAAAGTGAAACATAAATGACACGATACAATTTTTTTGTGTATAAATATTTAAATTATACCCCAAAGTATTTTATTCTGTTTTATTTTAATGTTAGATAAATTTGCTGTGTAACAAATTTTCCTTGCTATGCATAATTGTTTTTATGTGCAAAAATAAATATTCCTAGCACTTTTCTTGTGTGCATCTCTCAATCACAGGCAGCTGGGCCCTTATAAAATGTAAAGTCGGCGCAAATTGTGCAAAAGTGTTACACTTCTTACCCACATGTCCTCTATTTGAGAGAGTCTTGCTAACTGTATCTGGTTAGACAGTTTTTAACACTCCTGTATGTATTTGTGTTTAGAGCAGAATAAGATCCAACGCACCGATCACTGCCTGCCGTTAAAGAAGAAAACTGTTCTGAATGATGTACAAATTATTCATGGTTTCGCTTGAATATGTTGTAATATAGTGTTATTTTATTAAGATTTATATACTATTATAATATTTAATCATATTTTAAATTATTTTTATTATACTTTTCATTTTAGTTTTTTATGCTTTTGTCATTTTTATTTCTTTTTATTTCAGTTTTAGTATTTTTAGTTCTTTATTTTTATTTAAAAGTGAAACATAAATGACACGATACAATTTTTTTGTGTATAAATATTTAAATTATACCCCAAAGTATTTTATTCTGTTTTATTTTAATGTTAGATAAATTTGCTGTGTAACAAATTTTCCTTGCTATGCATAATTGTTTTTATGTGCAAAAATAAATATTCCTAGCACTTTTCTTGTGTGCATCTCTCAATCACAGGCAGCTGGGCCCTTATAAAATGTAAAGTCGGCGCAAATTGTGCAAAAGTGTTACACTTCTTACCCACATGTCCTCTATTTGAGAGAGTCTTGCTAACTGTATCTGGTTAGACAGTTTTTAACACTTCTGTATGTGTTTGTGTTTAGAGCAGAATAAGATCCAACGCACCGATCACTGCCTGCCGTTAAAGAAGAAAACTTTTCTGAATGATGTACAAATTATTCATGGTTTCGCTTGAATATGTTGTATTATAGTGTTATTTTATTAAGATTTATATACTATTATAATATTTAATCATATTTTAATTATTTTTATTATACTTTTCATTTTAGTTTTTTATGCTTTTGTCATTTTTATTCCTTTTTCTTTTTATTTCAGTTTTAGTATTTTTAGTTCTTTATTTTTATTCATTCATTTAGATGCCAAGTTTTTCATCTAATATTGAATTTTATTGATATTTAAGTTTTACTAGTTGGTTTTAGTTTTAACACTGACAGTAAATAATCATGTATTTCCAAGTCATTATGTGAGCTACTAAAGGAAAGGAAGCATGTAAATGAGTCTCAGAGGAGTGCTGTTCTGCTGTCTGCCACTAGTGGACACTGGGAGTCTGCTGGATCACAAGCAGCTCTGCTCTCATTCTCATTTATTCTTCTAGATCAGGCACATTTGTTTGTTGTAACGATTCTCTCTGTCTGTGTTTGCAGTATGCTGAAGTGGACGCTGTTGGTGGTGTGTGTGAGTGTGTGTTTGGGTCCGAATCCGATCAACACCGACCCAGCAGAAGAAACAGAACTGACCTCTGATCAGCACGACCACATCACTCTCAAACAAACCTGTACCATATTTGACCCAAAGTTGGGTTAAAACAACCCAGCATTTTTTAGTGTACTGTTTAACATATTTGACCTTAATATATGATGACATAAATTAGTAAAACAATTTTAAAAAAGAACGTTCTGAACTTAATATATATATATATATATATATATATTTTAGAATACATTTTTGTTAGCTGGTAAAACTAATTTTCAGCTCTTGTTCTCGTGTTGTCGGTTTTTTGTAGTTGCATATTGTGTCCACTAAGAGTGTCTCTCATTTGCCCTGTGGATTAACAATAGTCTCTGTGTGTGTGTGTGTGTGTGTGTGTGTGTGAGAGAGAGAGAGAGAGTGTGTGTGTGTGTGAGCACGCGGCGCTTCGCACCTGCAGATTTACTCGAATCTCATTTCAGCACCTCGGACAGTGACACTCACGGACACCAGACCTCCATCCATGTTCATCAGACCACAGCGGCTCTGAACTCCGTTTAACCACTTCAGCTGTTTCTCTCACTCTGTGACAGCGTTTGCTTGATGCAAGTCGCAAAATAAAGTTGTTTAGACTCACTAATGCTGATTTCATTGTCTCTATTGCATATTTTCCATGAATCGATCGACTGGTATTCCTTGGGGAATGCCGTTCCTGGAATCTAAACATTTGAAGTTTATGTGTGTGTGTGTGTGTGTGTGTGTGTGTGAGAGAGAGAGAGTATTAGTGTGTGTGTGGGTGGGTGGAAGGGGGAGGCTGAGTGCGTGTGTGTGTGCGCAGGAGAGCAGGAGAGCGCAGAGTCCCGGTCGGTCCCGCGGTGGAGTTGTAGAGGATGGAGGTCCGACCTGAGCGCTTTAAAGCAGCAGCGGCGAAAACACTTGGAAGGATAAACCGGTAAGAGCCAAAACTTCATTCAACTTAAAAAAAATATATAATAATCCCAAAGCTGGTTTATATGTTCATATTATCAGTGCAACGTCTAAATAATGCACATTTAAAGCATTGAGATTGCTTAGTTCTGACAAAGACGGTTTAGTTGCGGTTTATGAGAGCGTTTAATGTAAAAATGAAGTGAAGTCGATGGAAGCCGGTGGATTAGTGCACTACTACATGACCGTCAGCACACACCATAGACATACTGAAGATGAAGATATGATTTATGTCAGTCTTTCAGTGCTGGTGTTTGGTTCTGTCATCATAAGTTGAGATCTTCATGTGTGTAGTTTTTTGTGTAGTGTGTGTGTGTCTTTAACGCGTGTGTTCGGGACGACCAGATTAACTCGACTGGACTCTATTAATAGCGACTCTTGTCCGGTTTGAGTCGTCACATTTCACCTGTCAGGTGACCACTTCCGTTCTGCATCTTGGCTGTCTAAAGATGCTGACTTTGATGTGTTTATGAATGGTGGTACATTTTTCTTTAGTCTAAATACTACTCAACATATATTACCTTAATGTATGATGACTTAAATGCACATTTAAATCAGAGTTTGTTTTCTAATATATATTTACAATATGCATGATATATATTTATGCATATTTTAAATCACAGTATTTGACATGTTATTATGTTTATTATAAAGTGATGCCTCCCTCAAAATTGCATTATTATTTGGAAAAGCTAAACAGTGTTCGTATGTAGTGCAAAAGAACTATATCTTATCTGTAAATAATGCATTTGTAATACATTTTAGATCATTTTAGATTAAGAATATAATTCAGTGCCAAAAAAATTTAAGTGAACTGACATGGAGATGGTCATATAAAGCAAAAAGTCAACTTTCTGTACAATCACAGGCCAACAGTAAATTATGTGACTTTTTTGTAATAAATACTGGTGAAGTATTAATGGCTAATAATTAACGATATTCAAAATATGATATGATATTTGATTCAGTTGAATAATTACAGGAATACTAAAGGCGATTGATATGTCTGCATTATAGCTTCCTGCCAGATGTAAAAAAACATGTTCATTTATAATGAACTTGATTAAAGATTGAAGTACTGCTCTTTTTTTATCCCCAATGATAAAAAGCCTTCATATTTAAATGGATATAAAAATATGAATATGTTAGTCATTTAAAACAGTGTTTACGCTTGTAAGGACGGAATCAGCTTTTCATTAGCATACGGAGAAAAACACATCTCACAGTCTCTCTCTCTGTCTGTTTCTCTTGGTTTTGAGCAGTCTTAATAAGACTGTAAATCCAGTCCTGAAATAGATCTCCAACTAACCTGCTGCTGGTTAAATCCTCTTTCTCTCTCTCTCTCTCTCTCTCTCTCTCTCTCTCGCTCGCTCTCGCTCCTGGAAAGGCCCATAAGTCCCGGCAGTCAGTCGTCCATGTCATGGCTGCTATCACTAGTCTGGACAGTGTCATTAAACTGTTAGTTCTTCCTGGACAATGTGAGGATGTTGTTACATATCTCTCTCTTGAGCATCGATTCCTCTGTAATCACATCAAATCAGATCAACAGGTTATTATATCAGCCAAAACACACTCCTTCAGCGATGATAGAAACTTATAACTCTGTCTGCTCACGAGATGATGCCATGCTTGTCTGGCTTTAATGCCTATTCTTTCCACTGTGGTTAAAACTGTTCTTTGTTGATTATCGTGGTGTGGTGTAGGGGTAAAGCTCAGGTTTTGTGCCATATGAGCCTTAATCAAGGCACTTAACTCTACTTTACTCCAGTGTCCCGTCAGATAAAAGTGTCTCGCCAGACTTTTGACCTTTAGCAGAAATCTGGTCCACTTTACAGCTTATTCTGGACAGGAACCGCAGGTTTAGATGGGAAGTGATGGTGACTGACACATAAAGTGACCAGCAACATATGCATTCGCTATTGTACTCTCTTCTTTGGTCGGTAAACTTGAATATGAAATTAAACTACAATCATTTTAAATTAATAATATATGAAATGACACAAGGTAACCAGCACCTGAAAATCAGCAGAAATGTGTGAGAATTCAGGATATCTGATATCTAAATCTACCATGAAAAAAAATGTTGTGTAGGATTTACTTTGAAATAGTTGCTAGTTTTAGTAGCTTGTTCTGCAAATAAATCTGTTTAATTAAAAAACAAAAAGAAGAACAGAACAAATCAGAATTCACTGCATAGTACAATGTACTATAATATTTTAATAGTATACAATTAAATTTTTTGTTTATCTTTTTTATATTTAATTTATTTTATTTTTATCTTGATATACAATGCATACAATGAAAGAAAAATTTGGCATATAAACAATTTTACGGAAAGTATCATTGTATTCAGCATGAAATTGTGAAGTAGAAAGACTGAAATAATATTTTCTTGTATTCCAATAATCTTTCTTTTTTTTTTTTTACAGTGTACTATAATATTTTTTTATAGTATACTATTAATATTTAGAATTTTCAGTTTTTGTTTTAATTTAGTTTCTCTTTTTTATTTGTAATTTTTTATTTTTTAAATATTACTGTTTAGGTTTCATTTATTTCTTTTCAGTTAGTCATTTTAGTTTACTTCAGCTCAAACTTATTTCAGTTAGTTGCCATTTCTATTTTTTTCTAATTTAAGTTTTTAATCGAATAATTATAATTTATTTTACTTCGGCTTTTTGAATGGACCAAAAACAGTTTTTAATCATTTTAGATTTAGTTAACAATAATAACCCTGGCATTGTACAGCTACACATCTTAATGACTAAGCTTAAACAGGATTGTTGTATTTATTATCTCAGTCAAATCCATCAGGATCTCTCCATCAAGGCCTTTCTTTCACAGCGAGTGAAGTTACCTCTACAAACATAAAAGAGACTGTCAGAAACTCAAGCACTGGAGAATAAAGAGTGGATTCAGGAGAACAGAAGGGAAGAATGGATGGATGAAGGGGGGAGGGTGATGGAGGAGGAGAAGAGAGGCAGAAAAAGACTAAAATAGAAAGTTTGATCAATAATTCAGGCTCTGAGGAGCATTATTATTTCATCAGCAGGGCTTAAGTACAGCTGCAGTAGAGCTGTAACGTGTCTGTACAGTCATCAGAGATTCATCTGGACGTTCAGTACTTTAAAGGTCACACATTTGGCACATCTGATATAAAAATGTTACAATATAGTTCGTTTTGTGGTCTTTAAGTCGAGGGTTTGCTCATATTTAGGGTTAGGGATGCACTCAAACCTCAAACGCTGAGTAATAAAGTGGATTGTGTGCATCGTCCTTGATGTGACACGTTGGTTCATTATGAATGTGAACTGGGAAACGTTTCGCTTCTAGCTCATACTTTTGTTTTATGAGCACTGGTGAACATCCAAAAGAAACATTTTGCCATTAAAATGTGTTTAAATGCTAAAATTGTCTAATTTTACTAACAACATGCAGTTGTTATGTTGAATATTGTGTCTATTGAAAAGCTACAATAGTCCAAGAGACAAATGCTTGCTCAGACGTTGTTCTTTCAGAGCTCAGAAGACTTACTGAGTGTTTTATTATTATTATTATTATGATGATGATAATGTTTCATTTAGATCTCAACTCTGTCTCAGATGTTTCTCTTAAAATCCCTTAAAGCGAATATAAAAACAGATGCAAATGAAGCAATTATTGACATTCAGTAAAAGTTTAGAGGGATACGTTAATTATTGCTGTGCAAATTCATTTTTAATGTGCGCTCAAAAAATATTTAGGCCTAAATTTAAGATTTATGCATTTCAATCGCATATCAGTTTTCCATTTATTTAGATTACAGAGTTTTAACATAAAATAATAAACTTAATGTGATGCATATTTGTCAGTCGTACCTAAATGAAGCAGGTCAGATTTAATGGCGTCGTTTATTATAAACTATTTGCATTTGTTTGATAGCACTCTGTCTTATTTATGTATCCTTTTATTTTTACATTTTAAATCAAATTAATCATAAATTTTATTTAAAAAAATTCCTTTGCTTTTATTTTTTTATTTTTATGCATCTGTTGTAATTATTTTATGATTATTTTACATCCTTTAAATGCACTTTGTAAAGCAAAAATGTAAAATGTAAAGCACTTTGAATTAGCATTGTGTATGAAATGTGCTTGCTAGCTTTATTTTATTTAAATCAAAATGCATTCATTAAAATATATTAGATTGAAACAAATTGGATTTATTGATGATAAATATATAAAGCTGGCTATTGTGTATTTAAAACACATTTAGGTTTTTGCTAGTACTATTACAGAAATCTGACCCGTTTCATTTATGCATGACTAACAAATGCGTCACATTAAGTTTAGCAGTTTGTTTAGGTTAAAACTGTGTAAATGCATGGAAATTTTAAACGCAAGTCTTACATTTAGGCCTACTAGCTCAGAATATATCTTGGAAGATCCTGAGATCATACTCTGATTTCTTGGAAAATCTGAACACATTTTCAGACTTTTTTTTTTAGAAGTCTTTTTCTCTGGAGAACCTGAGAAGCAAGAACTTACAGCAAACGTTTCCATTTGCTCTCCATTTAATCTCATTGCTGTCTAGGAGAAACAAATGAACAGACTTTCCTTGTGGTTTTTCTCAGTTTTCTTCTCCACAGGTTTTAGTGGCGTTTCATATGATGATGTGTGTGTTGGTCAGGGTTCTGGAGAAGCGTCAGGAGAATGGAGAGACGATCGAGTTGTCGGCAGAAGGTCGTCCAGAGCTGCAGGAGGAGAAGGAGCTTCCCGTGGTGGACTGCACGTGTTTCGGTCTGCCGCGCCGCTACATCATCGCCATATTATCAGGCCTGGGATTCTGCATCTCCTTCGGCATCCGCTGTAATCTGGGAGTAGCCGTCGTTAGCATGGTGAACAACCACACCGTCTATAGAGAAGGCAAGCCATACCTTGTGGTAAGTGAGAGCAAACCTCAGGACTGTAGAGTCCGTCAACTCTATTTTCACTGCAGAATGTCAAATTTAGTGTCGATCTCAAAAACTTTAGTGTCACTGTCTGTCCACAGTTTCATGTCTTTGTTATAGATGTATATCTCAATGGCCTAAAACAACATTTCTGTTGCCTTGGTCGTGTCAAGCTCAGTGTTTCAATATCTATGAAACATGTTATTGGTCTGGCCGATTCTTAATGTCATGCAACAATGATTTTTATCGGAACAAATGTGAAGGAACTTAACTTTTGTAAGATGGTCCTAGAAAAACTTTTGATCACAATTGCATCTTTTATAGAGATGTGTATATACACTTTTTTTTTTTTGTCATTCATTGTGTTCTTTGTTGAATGTTGAATCTGTATCTGCCATGTAATAGCCTGTGAAGCTGATATGGCAATACATTTTAATACACCCAACAACCAAATTAACATAGATATTCTAAAATGTGACCCTGGACCACAAAACCAGTCATAAGGGTCAATTTTTTAAAATTGAGATTTATACATGCATCATTTATACATCAAACTGAATAAATAAGCTTTCCGTTGATGTATGGTTTGTTAGGATGGGACAATATTTGGTCGAGAATTTTTTTAAAATTTGAAAATCTGGAATCTGAGGGTGCAAAAACATCAAAATATTGAGAAAATCAGGTTACACTTTACTTGAAGGGGTGTGCATAAGACTGACATGACACCTTCATAATCATGACATGACACCTACATAATCAAGACATGACACATGTCATGAATATGAAGGTTTTTTATGCATGTTTATGACAACTGTCATTAAGTGTCATTCGCTCAGTTATGTAATTTTTAATGCAAAGATGACATTGTTTGAGATGTCTTTGTTATGGGCTATGGTTAGGGGTAAGGGTAGGTTAGGGTTAGGTCAAATAATGTCATATTTGCATTAAAAATGACATAACCTAGCGAATGACACTTAATGACAGTTGTCATAAACATGCATAAAACCTCCTTCATATTCATGACATGTGTCATGTCAGTCTTATGCACACCCCTTCAAGTAAAGTGTTACCGAAAATCATCTTTAAAGTTGTCCAAATGAAGTTCTTAGCAATGCATATTAATAATCAAAAATTAAGTTTTGATATATTTACAGTAGGAAATTTACAAAATATCTTCATGCAATATGATCTTTGCTTAATATCCTAATGATTTTTGGCATAAAAGAAAAATCTATAATTTTGACCCATACAATGTATTTTTGGCTATTGCTAGAAATATCCCCCAGCGACTTAACACTGCTTTTGTGCTGCAGGGTCACAAATTTCATCTGGATTATCACGTTTGCTTTTTATCAGATCTTTGTGTTTAGATAATCTTGCGACTGTGTTGGTGATACAATATTAAAAGATTTTTTAGACATGCCACAACATTTGCAAATAAAACAGAAAGAGAGGTTGTATTTTAGCAACATTTTGGCTTATTGAACCAATAATATTTGACTAATTTTGCCTGGTAAGTTGCCCTGAGACCAAACTTTTAAGTTGATTGATTTTGCTCATAAGCCTTGAATAGTTTGGCATAAAATCATAGCTGATGTCCTTTTATTCTTTAAATCCTGCACACTGGTTTATTTGATATATTTTGTTAATAAAAGCAACATATCCCAATTTAAGCATATTTGAGGTTGTGCAAAAACTTTAGGCTACTGCTGGTAAATGAAAATAAAACTGAGCACTTCAGAGCAAACCAGGTGTACTTGCAGTAATGAAACATAACTTATTTTTTCATGAGTAACACAATACTGTAACCGGTTCCTTTTAAAAGTAACATTTCCAACCCAGTTGTTGCATATTTTGCAGTACCCACTTTAGTATTGAGATACTATTATAGTTCTTGGTAATGGTTTGAATTAGTTTTTGTTTTTGTGTTCTAAAGTTTTAGCCATTTTGCTGTGTTTTGTAACTTTTAGTAGCTTTTTAAGCATGTCTATTTTAGTACATCAAGCTAAACAAAATGAAATGCTAACTAGCTGGCAACTAGCTGAAATAAAATAATAATTAAAAAATATATTATATAAAATATAGTAATATTAATATAAAAAAATATTTTTGTACTTTATTTCAGTTAATGTTTATTTAATTTCAAGAAACTAAAATATTTTTATATGGTGTTAGATTTAGTTAACTATAATAACCAACGATAACTTTTCAAACAGTATTACAATACTGTCAGATATTGTGAAATGTCTCAACTAGTTAATTTGTATTTCAATTTTGCTTAATGCAGTACACATTGATTTATTTGGTGCATTTTGTTAATAAAAGCATAATTTTACAATTTAAGCATGTTTGAGGCAATGCAATTATACTTTCAGTATTTTTTCAGTATTTGTTATGCATTATTATTTTTGTTCTGTTTTTTAATTTTTCATCAAAAAAAATACTTTGTCTGTGTTTCAGAAAGCTCAGTTCACCTGGGACCCAGAGACTGTAGGAATGATTCATGGCTCGTTTTTTTGGGGATATATAGTCACTCAGATTCCTGGAGGTTTCATCTGTCAGAAATTCGCCGCTAACAGGTCAGTCATGCAGTCACTGAGCACAGGTGTACAGAGGAATAAATCACTCTTCATATACAGCACATGTCTCTCTGCTTCTCAGGGTTTTTGGCTTTGCGGTCGTGGCTACGTCTGTCTTGAATATGATGATTCCCACAGCAGCACGGATACACTTCGGCTGTGTGATTTTTGTCCGGATACTACAGGGACTGGTGGAGGTAAATAAATAAATGCTAGTACTATTGCTGTGCTGGAAAACAATTCAATCCTCTCTCCATGAAATGCTCTGATAAGCTAGCTTCTGCCTTCCAGTTCATTTGTCACATGGAGACTGAAGTTTGAGTGCATTGTCTGATACAGTAGTGCTCTGATTATAGTCTGTGACTTCATCTGCTGTCGTTGTCATTGCTGCCCAGGGCGTATCTTACCCAGCATGCCACGGGATCTGGGCGAAATGGGCCCCGCCCCTAGAGAGAAGCCGATTGGCCACAACAGCGTTCTGTGGTGAGGTCATTATTTTTTATATCTGTGGAAAACGGTCAATAACCATCATTTTAATTATTGCTGTTTGGTTTTACTTTCATATGATTACTGAGTGTTCATAATAATAATAATAATAATAACAACAACAACATTAATAATAATAATAATTGTGATTGTTCTTATTTTCCCTAGTCAGTGTTGGTATTAAATGTTAATAATAATAATAATAATAATAAATTTTATGAACACTGAATAATCTACTATTATTATTGTTGTTGTTGTTGTTGTCGTTAGTTATTCAGTGTTAATAATAATAATAATAATAATAATAAACAATGTTCAATAGTAATAGTAATTATTTTTATTATTATTAAATAATTCTGAACTAATAAATATTATTACTATTAGTATTTGATTATTCAGTGTTTGTAATAATAATAATAATCAAATTATTTTTTATTATTATTATTTTTTTTAAATATTGTATTATTGTATTATTTATTAATACATATTTTAAGTGTAGTTTACATGTATTCATGTAGAGTGTGTGTGATTTCTTGTGTGTGTCAGGTTCATACGCAGGAGCTGTGATAGCCATGCCATTAGCTGGAGTTCTGGTTCAGTACTCAGGCTGGTCCTCAGTCTTCTACGTATACGGTGAGGAAAACCAGCACACAGACTAATAACACACTCATCTCATCTGTTTATGATGTTTTATGATGTTCAGATCACTTAGAAACACTCACTAGAATCAAAGCCTGTTTCTTGACTTCTCTCTCTGTCTCTCTGGCTGTAGGAAGCTTCGGGATCTGCTGGTATTTGTTCTGGATTCTGGTGTCGTATGAGAGTCCGGCGGCTCATCCCACCATCACCCCGGAGGAGAGGAAGTACATCGAAGATGCCATCGGAGAATCGGCTGGACTGATGAACCCGGTGACGGTATGAACACACGCGTGTGCAGGTTTATATACTGACGCTAGAAAGACGGTGCATAAGGACCAGACGACTCTCTCCGCTCTCTTCTCCTCTCATGCAGAAATTCAACACTCCATGGCGCCAGTTCTTCACATCCATGCCTGTTTACGCCATCATCGTGGCCAACTTCTGCAGGAGCTGGACGTTTTACCTGCTGCTCATCAGTCAGCCGGCGTATTTCGAGGAGGTGTTCAAGTTTGAGATCAGCAAGGTGAGAGAGAACATCCGAACGTCTCATTTATAGCTCAAATGTTTCTCCTGGACAGCGATCAGACTAAACGCAGAGCAATTACAGACCTTTGCTGAAGTCCCAGATGTTTCTCCTGCAGAGTGAAAGACTCCTCTAGAGTTTCAGAAGAGATCTCAATAATGTCTCTGTGCTTTGCAATCAATAGTTCTCAATAATAATAATAATATTTTGATTAGTTAGTGTTGTTATTGAGTGCTAATAATAATAATAATAATAATAATAATATTTTGACTAGTCAGTGTTGTTATTGAGTGCTAATAATAATAATAATAATAATATTTTGAGTAGTTTTAATATTATTGTGCACACTGAATAATCTAATAATAATAAATATTAATCTTAGTATTATTTTGATTAGTCAGTGTTTGTAATAATAATAATAATAATACAATTATTAGTATTATTATTGTTGCTCCTGTTGTTGTTTTATTTTAATATTATATTATTTATTTAATATTTAATTGTTTTATTAATATATATTTTAAGTGTAGTTTACATGCATTCATGTAAAGTGTGTGTGAAAGTGTATTAATAATAATAATATTTTGATTAGTCAGTGTTGGTTATTCAGTGTTAATAATAATAATAATTTGATGAATTAGCGTTGGTTGTTGAGTGTTCATCATATATAATAATTATGTTTATTGTTATTGTTAATAATTATAACAATAATAATAATAAAAAGAATAACAATTTAATGTTAATACTACTGCTACTACTAATAATTGTTATTATTATGGACATTGAATAATAGTTTTAATAATAAAAAATATTATTATTATTCTTTTTAATATTAGGATTTATTAATATTTGATTAGTCAATGTTGGTTATTCGGTGTTCTTAACAAAAATAGAAATCATCATCATCACTGTTGTTGTTGGTTTATACATTCTTAGCTCTATACTCACTGGATGATGACTAGTGACTGATTTTTATTTTCCAAAGAAAATACTTAAATTAAAACACTTCTGTCTGTCTTCAGGTTGGAATCCTCTCTGCTCTTCCTCATCTGGTGATGACCATCATCGTGCCAATCGGAGGACAGCTGGCCGACTACCTGAGGAGTCACAACATCATGACCACCACAAACGTCAGGAAACTCATGAACTGTGGAGGTAAAGCCTGTTTTCAGACATTCAGCTCTGCATTCTGCTACAAATGAGCCGTAAATGTCATGTGACTGACCCACTGGAGCTGTTGATTGGCTAACGGAGGCGTCACATGTTCTGTGTGTGTGTTCAGGTTTCGGGTTGGAGGCCACGTTTCTTCTGGTTGTGGGTTTCTCTCACACTAAGGGTGTCGCCATCTCGTTTCTGGTGCTTGCTGTTGGATTTAGTGGTTTTGCCATCTCGGGTAAGAAAAAGTCTGGGGTTACAGGAAAGACTACAACCGGTGTTATTTTAGTGTTATTTTTTTATCGTTATTTGAATGAGCTTTCATTTTTATATATGAATTTTTTGTAATTTTGTTATGTGCTTTTATAATTGTTTTATGTTGTTTGTTTTTTAATATTTATATTCAGCTTTGCATCACAAAAATAAATTATATTTTAAGATAGATTCACATAGAAAACAGTTATTTTACATTGTAATAATATTTCACATTTTTACTGTTTTTTTGATCAAATAAATGCAGCCTTGGTGAGCAGAAGAGACTTCTTTCATAAACTGTTGTCTTCCCACCTCTGTCCAATCCTCCAGGGTTCAATGTCAATCATCTGGACATCGCTCCTCGTTACGCCAGTATTCTGATGGGCATCTCTAATGGTGTCGGGACGCTCTCTGGCATGGTTTGTCCTCTGATCGTCGGTGCCATGACCAAAAACAAGGTATTCCTGTAGAGGAAGGGAGAGTTTGTTGTGCTGGATGTGCTGATCGTGTTTACAGCTGATTCACGCTTTTACTAATAACATCTTCAGAGATCATGTGTCATTTTCACACCTCTCTGCTTTCCTGTCATTATATTACAGCTCCTTTTCTCGTTGCCTTCAGTTCTAGCTTAATTCTTCTGATATTCCAACTTATACATATTTACATTATCTGAAAAGTCACTTATGTACACTTTGATGGATATGCATG
The DNA here is from genome assembly GCF_001515645.1 of Sinocyclocheilus grahami. Lineage (NCBI taxonomy): Eukaryota > Metazoa > Chordata > Actinopteri > Cypriniformes > Cyprinidae > Sinocyclocheilus > Sinocyclocheilus grahami. The sequence goes on from NW_015505754.1 coordinate 513,517, forward strand.
TTATGTGCTTAAATGCATATACATATATCTATACACATACATAACCATCCATTCTCATCCTGTGTGTTTGTCTCTGTAGACGCGGGAGGAGTGGCAGTATGTGTTTCTCATCGCATCACTTGTTCATTATGGTGGAGTTATCTTCTACGGTGAATATTTCTGTCCATTTCTTTCCATCCATTTCCAAATGTGCTTATGTCATATGTAGAGTAACTGTATGATGATGAACTGGATCTTTTTTTGCCTCCCAAAAAACAAAAACTAAATCCTAAAACTTAATTTTGCGTAAAGAATTTAATAATAATACATGTTAATTATAATAATAATAGCTAACATATTAATATAAATTAATATAAAAACTTATATTAAATAACATTTTATTTATGTATATATTTAGTATTTAGTATTAGTATTATTGTTATTTTAATTTTATATTTGAATTAATTATAAATAATGTTTGCATCATGAAATTCTTTGACATTTATGTTTCATTTATGAAAATCATCCTGTCGTTACTTTTAGTAGTAAACCTTAACTTATTTAATTCCTCATTTTCATTTAGTTTAAAACTGTAATAAAAATTATATAGACTTTAAAAAATTTATATAAATCTAAAATAAAAACTCGAAATATGAATAAAAACTCATTAATACTGAAATAACACTAGCTACAAAATTGTGAAAGTAAAAAAAAAAATCATGTTTTTGAAAACAATTGTGTGGTCATAAAAAAAGGCATTTTTTAAAATAACTTTTGGTTTTGGGGCTGGACTATAACACATTTCTTGACTGTTTTTGTGAGGTTCACATCTGCTAAATGAATAGATGACACTGTAAATCTCGGCTCATAGTGACGATTTCTTTACGTTCAGGTATCTTCGCATCAGGAGAGAAGCAGTCGTGGGCGGAGCCAGAGAACATGAGCGAGGACAAATGTGGGATATTAGGAGAAGATGAGCTGGCGAATGAAACGGAAGAGCTGTACCACTCAACGGGTGGCGGCTACGGGGCAACCATCCAATCAGGTGACCCCAATGGGGCGGGGACCGGAGGGGGCGGAGCTGGTGGAAGCTGGGCCTCAGACTGGGACAAAACGGAGGAATACGTCCAACCTGTGGGAACGAACAGCTTCCTGTACGGAGGAGAGGGCAATGAGCGAATGATTGTGAGGCTCAGAGATCAAGAGTAAAGCTGGATGGGAACGGGAGGGTGGAAAACAAGGACTGAATATTCCTCCCATACAGAAACTGACTGGGATGGAGGAAGTGGTTTTGACCCAAACTAGAAAAAATAACATAATTAACATCAGATCTTTCTCAGAAGTGTGAGTCGGAGTGTGTATGTGTCTGTTTTGAGTGCATGTGGACAAATGTTTGAAGGTACAAAACATAATTTTAGTCACTGGGTCCAAACTTTTGACTCCCTGGTCGTGTATTTTAGCAATTAAACTGATCATCAAGAGTGCAGCAGTATTGCTGTTATGAAATATTACTGCCATTCTCCCTAAATTGTGACAAGACTGTAAAAGGTGATTTTTACAAATGAAATCCTACTAAAGTATAATTCCATTTAAAAAAACGAAACTAAACCAGATTTAGGGAATTGATCTCATGTGCCAATACTGTGAGGTGTGTGTAGTATTGGTCCCTTTTCAATGAGAATCTCATAGATAAATACATTTTTAAAGACTAGCAATATCAACTATTTGGATGAGCTTATAGAAGCACTGACATAGTTTTTGATGGCAAATTCTCTTTAAACATAATTTTTTTTTAAATCTTTTATTTATATTTGTATGTATTTAATTCATAACCACATAGTAAAGTATAGAATATTCAGCGTTCAATAAAAGTTCATCTCTATCAACACCATTTGTGGCACAGAAAATTATTTTTCCCTTTGTGTAGCTGCAATTTTCCTTTTACTTTTGCTGGGGAAATTATTTTCTGTGGCAATCAGCATTATCCCACAAATGCTGACAATAGATCTTCGTTTTTATTGAAACTGAAACATTTCTTTGATTTGTAATTTGTTTAATTAAAAATCATGTCCAGCCTTTCATGTAAAAACATGTAAATTTTTTTGTTCCAAGTCCTACAAAAACAATGCCAAGCGCTGGCTGTTTGTGTGAAGGGCTTCCACTCAACCTGAACAACATGATATTGAAAGATCACTAGTAGAAACGCTATTTCTGTTTCACCGTTTTGCTGTTTAATTTCACATATAGATGAAAACAGAACCATAAAATGCTGGTTGAGAAGATGAGATGAGCCTGCAGGTTAGTTGCTGTTATGGTTGAACAGAAATAACACAGTTTAAACTCAGATGTTATATCAGCACTTTCTCTCTCTCCAGCATGACACTTGACATTTTCAATATACTCTCATGCACTCCTCAGCATCTTAAAGAGGTAGTTCACACAAAAATGAAAGTTTTGTCATCATTTGTTCACCCTCGTGTCGCCCCAAACCTATATAGCTTTATTCATTCTGTGTAAGAATCTGTGGAACTTAAAACAAAACGTGATTTCTTTCCCAGTAATTAAGAAAAAATAATCTGAAATTTCATTTTGCATGAAGAAAGTTAATAGAAGTACTTTATAAAAAAATATTTTTTATTAATATTTTAAATTATATTTTAATATATTCATTTATCATTTTAATATATTACAATATTTATTAAACTTTATTATAATAAAAATTATAAAATATACGTGTGTATTCCTCAAACATTTTTTTCTCATGATTATTTTTATTAAAATCGGCATAAATTAATATATGAATGAATATATATATATATATATATATATAGCACAGAAGAAAGTATTACATACAGGTTTGGAACGACATGAAAGCGAGTAAATGACAGAATTTAGATTTTTGGGTGAACTGTTTCTTTAATATCAATCAAGAAGATCCCATAGAAATGATTTGATATTTCTGTGGTCGTCTCTCTGAATAATTAAGATAAGTTGATTATGACAAGATGATGATGAAATCCCGTCTCTGTAGAAGGATACGTTTGTAACACATCACTGCGTTTGTGTCTTCTTTCTTTTTGTTTCTTGGGGTTTGTTTCCTACGTATTTGTTCTATGTTGTGAAATGTGAATGTAAAAAAACTTGTGATAAAGTAACTTAAATGATTAAATGATTAAACTTAATCATTGTGATTATTACTATATAATACTATATAATAATGCAGGTGTGCAAACACTGAGACTTAAGGTCAAAATACTGTTTTCAGTCTACTGTAAGATTTTATCATTATTTATAATATGAATTTATTTCTACCTATATATATATTTATATTTGTTTACACATTATTCATTTATATAAAAAAAATAGATAGAAAAGTGCTGACGTCAACGAGCAGATAGTCAAGAAAAAGCAATGAATCTGTATTAGTTACACCAGAAAAAACAGACTATAACCTAATTTATACATCATTTAATGTGAACACTCAGAATTACAAAAGATGCTATACAAGGAACAAGAATAAACAGATTAACTGACAAAACCAATAACCAGTGTGTGTAACCAGGAAAGCAAATCAATCCTGCAGTGACCTCTTGTGATGAACTTTGACACGACTGGCTTTGACGATACACCAGTTTGCCCTTTAGTGGAGAAAGACTGAACTACAGCTGCATTGCAACAAAAGCTTATTATTGCATATTGCATTCAGTTATACAGCTGTGCTCTATCTGATGCACATCCTCAATTAATAAAGCTGAAAATGCATTGCTTTTTATAGTCAGGACAAGTTACATACAAACGCAACATACAAAACAGCGTGACATAAAAACATAAACGTAAAAACTAGTAGAAACTTCAGTACTAATGTTGTTTAATGGTGTCAGTGCTCTTCAGCCTCACAGATAAACTCAGCGTTGATCATTTAATAGCATAATTAGTGCAATATGTATCTGCAACTTTATGCACATATTCACATGAATTTATTCTTATTCTTTGTGTATTTGTGTGGGAATGTCATATGTGAAGTGTGTGCTTGGATGCTTGTTTACGTGGAGGCTGAAGGTTGTGTTCACCTTCTTAAAGGAATAGATCACCCAGAAATGAAAATTTGCTGAAAATGTGCTCACCCTCAGGTCATCCAAGATGTAGATGAGTTTGTTTCTTCATCAGATTTAGAGAAACGTAGCATTCCATCACTTGCTCGCCAAGTGAAATGCCTTAATGATGGATGTGTTTCTTACAAAAACGCAGCTTTTGTCTTCACAAGATTGTTAACTGATGGACTGGAGTGGTGTGGATTACTTGTGGATTATTGTGATGTGTTTATCAGCTGTTTGGACTCTCATTCTGACGGCACCCATTCCCTGCAGAGGATCCATTGCTGAGCAAGTGATGCAATGCTACATTTCTCCAAATCTGTGAAAGAAATCATGAAGAAACAAACTTGTTTGCAGCTTAGATGACTTGAGGGTTCGTTGAGTGAACTATTCCTTTAAAGCATCTTCACATATGGTGATGCTTCTTTTTCACATTAATCATTATTTGATATTATCCTCTTTATTACAGTAATGATAGCCAGAATTAAACTACTGTTAATGATTGGCGAGTTTATAGAAAGACGCCATTGCCTTTAATGGCTAAAAACAGCTATATGACTATTGGTTAACATTAAGGTGGTGCTTTTTTCTAGATTCCCTCATTCTTTCTCTTTGCGTGGCTCTTTCGTCTCCTGTTTCTCGGCTTTCAGTTCTTCATATTGATTTCCTCCCACTGTCTAGGCCTGAAAAATCCTTCCTTCGCTCAAAGCGTACACTCATCAGCATGTCATTATCTTTACCCCGTCCAGTCACTTTAACTACACACAGGTGATCTGAAATACAACAGGAAGTGGAGTAAGGAGTCACCTGTCATTTTCAGCGTCACTGCGTTGCTTCGATGTTCTGTTTTCTTTTTCTTGCACCAGAAGGTGACTCTTTCTGCCCCTTTCAATTCAGCAAATATAACAGCTCTCTTCATCTTCTCATTAACATTGACTCCATTGACCATCGTCCGCCTGCAGCATCAGGTGTCTTCCTTCTCCTTTGGTCATCACAGCACCTCCTACAGATGGAGAGAGCTGAGCGTGAGGCTCCAGCTCTGAGAGAGAGAGAGAGAGAGAGAGAGAGGTCATGAGAAACAGGAGGAGGAACAGAACAGACGATCATGAACGTTTAGGATGGTGTTCATACCCAGTACAGTGAGTGTGAACAGGTCACTTCTCGGTCCGCCCTGCTCACATTCATACGCCTCGTTGTTTTTTGGTGCCACTGCAGTAAGAAGAATAACTGAATAATTCAGATGTGATTGTTGTGTTCCATCAATAATCCATTTTGTTGGTTTACTCCCTCCTTTATGGTTACAGATCAGAGTGACGTCATCTCCAACATACACCTGTGGGAACTTCGGCAGGAGAGACACTGAGAGAAAGAAAACCAGACATATGACAGAAGCGTATTCTCTAACAGCAGGTTGTCTGACTGCTTTATTATTAAGAAATATGATTGATTGGCAGTAATTGAACACAGTGATTTAGTGCTGTCTGCAAAAAAAATAAAGTTCACTTCCTGGAATGGATGTTCATGCATGTATTTATGCATTCCTGTGTGCATACAGTACATGCATTCCTGCATGCATACATGTATGCATTCATCCATGCATTAAATAAATAAATACATAAATAATAAATGCTTTTCATGACTATGCTAGAAACATCAGGATGCTCTTTGTGTGATGATGTCTTTGTGACACTAGATCTACACACCTTATAAATGATTAAAGATGTGCACTTGAATTTACTCAGCGCTGTGCTCGGAATAGATTTGATACTGTATGATATTAAATCTTTTGTTGTTTTGAGGATCAGGCAGAAAACATCTGTTTAACACATGGTGTGGTCTATAGATAAATGTGTCATAAAACACGTTTATGTATTTACCTGTTGGTTTCTGTCCCTTGTTCCCCCTTATGAGAGCCAACAACACTGTGACATAAAAAGATCAATACGATCTGGATTTGACTTCTAGATTAAAAACATACAGCTTTAGTAAATGCAGAGACAGAAAAAAGGGCTGTTTGTTTCCATCTCCTGGGCAAATTCCGAAGTTTCTCATAAGATGCAGATTTATTGGAATGAGACAGACACACCACGTCAATTCTGGGCTTAAAGTCCCCATGAAATCAAAAATGATTATTATTTTTTTGTATGGATATGATCAAGTTTATCTATTAGCTAGTGTGCTCCAAAACAAAACTTGCATTTAGGAAATATAAGCATTCAAAACTTGAATCAAAGATTTTGATTATATAATTGAAAAAATATAAACGAAGCGCTATTGGCTATTTAAAAAAGGGGGCAGGACTGCTCGATATGTCTTCCTGCTTCAGTTTAAATTATGCAAACACAAAGAATAAGGCTGCGAGTTTCAAGGCACTTCAGTGGATCTTTAAAACACCACCAGAACAAAGACCTGCCAGCTGTAAGTCTAAAACCACATTGAAAACCTGGGAATTTTATTTTATTTTATAAAATAATTTTATAAAATAGAGTTCTGAAGAGTATAATTCTACACTACTTCTAGGCCAGTAATCAAATGCAATAGTGATCTTTTCTTACATAACGGCATTGACATTTTAGACACCTAAGTCATATTTAAATGGACTGTGTCTTAATGTTATTATGCATTTGACAAAATATCAAACCAAGGAAACGGCTCGTGCAAAACTTGCTGTTTTTAACTTTTACTATAGGGCCTATATTTCCCACAAATGTTTGTAATATCAACAAATTAGCCTATCTTGCTTGTTTTGAAAAGGGTTTAGCATCATCATCTGGTCTCCATTTGATGCTTCAACGGTTATATTTCTGTCAGGAGTACAAATAAAAACATGCAAAATCAAAACAGGACCACTTTCATGCCTTTATTACAAATAATCAATCGCGAGACGAACCCAACCCGTTGCACTTTGGTAAATTGTTAAAGAAAGCGTCTTATGAAAAACAGTTAAATCCAAGAAATATTGATATATTATCCACTGTTTACATCAGATTTAATCTGCAAGATCTGCCCTCTCTATATCGTCATTCTCTTAGAAATTATGCAGTCTGAATACCGTTTATGTTATGGGACAAACTTCCCGTGGCTTGAACTGTAGGCCAAACCGAAACCTCTCTTGTTTTCTGGCACATGATGTAGGCCTATTGTTAAATAAAAATAAAAAAAATAAAAAATCTGCAAAAACGTTTTCCATTTCAATATGCTTCAGCTTCTGTTTTTAGGGTGAATTCATGTAAAGTGGGCCACTTTTTTGTTAAACTTGAAACTTAGATACCAGACACTTGTCTTGTCTTTATTACCTTTGTTTACTTCATGCACTCCAGACAAATGTCTTTTCAGGTAAATTGGGTCATTTCTGATTTATCAAAATGTATCTTAATTAGAAATTATAAAAATATTTATGTATCTTTTTTGTTTGTTTGTTAACAAATGATCAAACAAACATTTTAACAACATATTTAACAAAAACACATAGCCCAGGCTATGAGTAAAATTCATAAGTTTAATGAAAAAAACCCCAACATCTTTACAACATATTAAATGTGACTATAATAACACATGAAGCAACAGATGGGTGATCAAAAAATTGAATAAAAGAGATATTTAAAATATAATATTGTTAAACATTTTTCTATCTGTTTTCTCTAAACACATTTGAACTTTAATTGTGACCCTATTTTAAAGCTTTATACTCTGCATCTACATTTAGCTTCACTCCAGATTCTGCATCTACATTTCTGCTTCACCTCTGTCCTTCTGCAGTTGTTTTCTAAAAAGCCAGTTATACATGTCATTTAAAAACAAAATCGGTGAATGTCAATTTATTTTAAGAAATGTGAGTAGAATTAGTGACGGTTCAAGGTGGCCCACTTTAACTAGCACACTTGGCCAAAGTGGGCCATCAATATTTAACCATCTTATAAGAAAATTTTTAAATGTATTTTCTGCTGGGCCTCTGCTAAAACTGATTATGTTTGTATATTTTCAGCAATTGTCATTGATTTTGTGATTTAGATTTTACTGATTGAGAGATATAATGTGACAAGGATTTTAACTTTCCCCCAAAGTAAACCATTTGAACCTGATCCCCAAACTGTCTAAAAGTTGTCAGAATCAACCAATCAATCAACCAATCAATCAATCAATCAATCAATCAACCAACCAACCAATCAATAAAAAAATTAATAAATCTGTATCAGGTTACAAGAGACCAAGGCATCATTTATATACAATTTATTTTGACACACTCAGAAATACACATGGATTTTATGAGGAACAGGAATAAAACATGTAATGACAAACCAGTGTGTGTAACCAGGAAAGCAAATCAATCCTGCAGTGACCTCTTGTGGTGAACGTCGACACGACTGGCTTTGACGATGGACACCAATTTTGCCCTTTAGAAAGACTGAACTACAGTTGCATTGCAGTAAAAATTTTATATTGCATTCAGTTTTACAGCTGTGCTCTATTTGATATACATCCTCGAATTATAAAGCTGAAAATGCTTTAAGTTCTTGAAATGCTTTAAAAAACAACAACATACAAAACAACAATGTGCATGAACTAAAATTAAAATCTGAAAATAAACATGATGAAACATTGAAATAGTGCAAACAGGCTACAGTGCAAATGCATTTACTGTTGAATGAGAGTGACACAAGCTGAGAAATATTACTTATCTGTAAGAGATAGCATAATCTGTATAACTATAAATTCACAGACATTCACAATTGATTCTGTGTAATTCTGTGCGAATGCAGTTGCAAATGTGAAACTACTGTATATGCTGAGTATGCTTGAAGCTTATTTATGTGTGATATATATGTGCTTTAAATCCTATTATTTATAGGATGTATAAAAGTTGTCATCAAAGTTGTCAATAGCATCAAAATGCTATTGATTACATTTTTTTGTCGTCTTTGTCCTGTTATATACAGAATTATGTATCTGAATTCTCATAAATGTGTGAATCTGTGTATGGTAACTGCAATCTTGTTTGCTACTTTTTTGTGCAAACTGAGACTATTATATATACAGTATATATATATATATATATATATATATATATATAT
>NW_015505754.1:524884-531502 GCF_001515645.1 Sinocyclocheilus grahami
GAAAGTTAATAGAAGTACTTTATAAGAAAATATTTTTTATTAATATTTTAAATTATATTTTAATATATTCATTTATCATTTTAATATATTACAATATTTATTAAACTTTATTATAATAAAAATTATAAAATATACGTGTGTATTCCTCAAACATTTTTTTCTCATGATTATTTTTATTAAAATCGGCATAAATTAATATATGAATGAATATATATATATATATATATATATAGCACAGAAGAAAGTATTACATACAGGTTTGGAACGACATGAAAGCGAGTAAATGACAGAATTTAGATTTTTGGGTGAACTGTTTCTTTAATATCAATCAAGAAGATCCCATAGAAATGATTTGATATTTCTGTGGTCGTCTCTCTGAATAATTAAGATAAGTTGATTATGACAAGATGATGATGAAATCCCGTCTCTGTAGAAGGATACGTTTGTAACACATCACTGCGTTTGTGTCTTCTTTCTTTTTGTTTCTTGGGGTTTGTTTCCTACGTATTTGTTCTATGTTGTGAAATGTGAATGTAAAAAAACTTGTGATAAAGTAACTTAAATGATTAAATGATTAAACTTAATCATTGTGATTATTACTATATAATACTATATAATAATGCAGGTGTGCAAACACTGAGACTTAAGGTCAAAATACTGTTTTCAGTCTACTGTAAGATTTTATCATTATTTATAATATGAATTTATTTCTACCTATATATATATTTATATTTGTTTACACATTATTCATTTATATAAAAAAAATAGATAGAAAAGTGCTGACGTCAACGAGCAGATAGTCAAGAAAAAGCAATGAATCTGTATTAGTTACACCAGAAAAAACAGACTATAACCTAATTTATACATCATTTAATGTGAACACTCAGAATTACAAAAGATGCTATACAAGGAACAAGAATAAACAGATTAACTGACAAAACCAATAACCAGTGTGTGTAACCAGGAAAGCAAATCAATCCTGCAGTGACCTCTTGTGATGAACTTTGACACGACTGGCTTTGACGATACACCAGTTTGCCCTTTAGTGGAGAAAGACTGAACTACAGCTGCATTGCAACAAAAGCTTATTATTGCATATTGCATTCAGTTATACAGCTGTGCTCTATCTGATGCACATCCTCAATTAATAAAGCTGAAAATGCATTGCTTTTTATAGTCAGGACAAGTTACATACAAACGCAACATACAAAACAGCGTGACATAAAAACATAAACGTAAAAACTAGTAGAAACTTCAGTACTAATGTTGTTTAATGGTGTCAGTGCTCTTCAGCCTCACAGATAAACTCAGCGTTGATCATTTAATAGCATAATTAGTGCAATATGTATCTGCAACTTTATGCACATATTCACATGAATTTATTCTTATTCTTTGTGTATTTGTGTGGGAATGTCATATGTGAAGTGTGTGCTTGGATGCTTGTTTACGTGGAGGCTGAAGGTTGTGTTCACCTTCTTAAAGGAATAGATCACCCAGAAATGAAAATTTGCTGAAAATGTGCTCACCCTCAGGTCATCCAAGATGTAGATGAGTTTGTTTCTTCATCAGATTTAGAGAAACGTAGCATTCCATCACTTGCTCGCCAAGTGAAATGCCTTAATGATGGATGTGTTTCTTACAAAAACGCAGCTTTTGTCTTCACAAGATTGTTAACTGATGGACTGGAGTGGTGTGGATTACTTGTGGATTATTGTGATGTGTTTATCAGCTGTTTGGACTCTCATTCTGACGGCACCCATTCCCTGCAGAGGATCCATTGCTGAGCAAGTGATGCAATGCTACATTTCTCCAAATCTGTGAAAGAAATCATGAAGAAACAAACTTGTTTGCAGCTTAGATGACTTTGTGGGTTCGTTGAGTGAACTATTCCTTTAAAGCATCTTCACATATGGTGATGCTTCTTTTTCACATTAATCATTATTTGATATTATCCTCTTTATTACAGTAATGATAGCCAGAATTAAACTACTGTTAATGATTGGCGAGTTTATAGAAAGACGCCATTGCCTTTAATGGCTAAAAACAGCTATATGACTATTGGTTAACATTAAGGTGGTGCTTTTTTCTAGATTCCCTCATTCTTTCTCTTTGCGTGGCTCTTTCGTCTCCTGTTTCTCGGCTTTCAGTTCTTCATATTGATTTCCTCCCACTGTCTAGGCCTGAAAAATCCTTCCGTACACTTCCAAACACAAAGCGTACACTCATCAGCATGTCATTATCTTTACCCCGTCCAGTCACTTTAACTACACACAGGTGATCTGAAATACAACAGGAAGTGGAGTAAGGAGTCACCTGTCATTTTCAGCGTCACTGCGTTGCTTCGATGTTCTGTTTTCTTTTTCTTGCACCAGAAGGTGACTCTTTCTGCCCCTTTCAATTCAGCAAATATAACAGCTCTCTTCATCTTCTCATTAACATTGACTCCATTGACCATCGTCCGCCTGCAGCATCAGGTGTCTTCCTTCTCCTTTGGTCATCACAGCACCTCCTACAGATGGAGAGAGCTGAGCGTGAGGCTCCAGCTCTGAGAGAGAGAGAGAGAGAGAGAGAGAGGTCATGAGAAACAGCAGGAGGAACAGAACAGACGATCATGAACGTTTAGGATGGTGTTCATACCCAGTACAGTGAGTGTGAACAGGTCACTTCTCGGTCCGCCCTGCTCACATTCATACGCCTCGTTGTTTTTTGGTGCCACTGCAGTAAGAAGAATAACTGAATAATTCAGATGTGATTGTTGTGTTCCATCAATAATCCATTTTGTTGGTTTACTCCCTCCTTTATGGTTACAGATCAGAGTGACGTCATCTCCAACATACACCTGTGGGAACTTCGGCAGGAGAGACACTGAGAGAAAGAAAACCAGACATATGACAGAAGCGTATTCTCTAACAGCAGGTTGTCTGACTGCTTTATTATTAAGAAATATGATTGATTGGCAGTAATTGAACACAGTGATTTAGTGCTGTCTGCAAAAAAAATAAAGTTCACTTCCTGGAATGGATGTTCATGCATGTATTTATGCATTCCTGTGTGCATACAGTACATGCATTCCTGCATGCATACATGTATGCATTCATCCATGCATTAAATAAATAAATACATAAATAATAAATGCTTTTCATGACTATGCTAGAAACATCAGGATGCTCTTTGTGTGATGATGTCTTTGTGACACTAGATCTACACACCTTATAAATGATTAAAGATGTGCACTTGAATTTACTCAGCGCTGTGCTCGGAATAGATTTGATACTGTATGATATTAAATCTTTTGTTGTTTTGAGGATCAGGCAGAAAACATCTGTTTAACACATGGTGTGGTCTATAGATAAATGTGTCATAAAACACGTTTATGTATTTACCTGTTGGTTTCTGTCCCTTGTTCCCCCTTATGAGAGCCAACAACACTGTGACATAAAAAGATCAATACGATCTGGATTTGACTTCTAGATTAAAAACATACAGCTTTAGTAAATGCAGAGACAGAAAAAAGGGCTGTTTGTTTCCATCTCCTGGGCAAATTCCGAAGTTTCTCATAAGATGCAGATTTATTGGAATGAGACAGACACACCACGTCAATTCTGGGCTTAAAGTCCCCATGAAATCAAAAATGATTATTATTTTTTTGTATGGATATGATCAAGTTTATCTATTAGCTAGTGTGCTCCAAAACAAAACTTGCATTTAGGAAATATAAGCATTCAAAACTTGAATCAAAGATTTTGATTATATAATTGAAAAAATATAAACGAAGCGCTATTGGCTATTTAAAAAAGGGGGCAGGACTGCTCGATATGTCTTCCTGCTTCAGTTTAAATTATGCAAACACAAAGAATAAGGCTGCGAGTTTCAAGGCACTTCAGTGGATCTTTAAAACACCACCAGAACAAAGACCTGCCAGCTGTAAGTCTAAAACCACATTGAAAACCTGGGAATTTTATTTTATTTTATAAAATAATTTTATAAAATAGAGTTCTGAAGAGTATAATTCTACACTACTTCTAGGCCAGTAATCAAATGCAATAGTGATCTTTTCTTACATAACGGCATTGACATTTTAGACACCTAAGTCATATTTAAATGGACTGTGTCTTAATGTTATTATGCATTTGACAAAATATCAAACCAAGGAAACGGCTCGTGCAAAACTTGCTGTTTTTAACTTTTACTATAGGGCCTATATTTCCCACAAATGTTTGTAATATCAACAAATTAGCCTATCTTGCTTGTTTTGAAAAGGGTTTAGCATCATCATCTGGTCTCCATTTGATGCTTCAACGGTTATATTTCTGTCAGGAGTACAAATAAAAACATGCAAAATCAAAACAGGACCACTTTCATGCCTTTATTACAAATAATCAATCGCGAGACGAACCCAACCCGTTGCACTTTGGTAAATTGTTAAAGAAAGCGTCTTATGAAAAACAGTTAAATCCAAGAAATATTGATATATTATCCACTGTTTACATCAGATTTAATCTGCAAGATCTGCCCTCTCTATATCGTCATTCTCTTAGAAATTATGCAGTCTGAATACCGTTTATGTTATGGGACAAACTTCCCGTGGCTTGAACTGTAGGCCAAACCGAAACCTCTCTTGTTTTCTGGCACATGATGTAGGCCTATTGTTAAATAAAAATAAAAAAAATAAAAAATCTGCAAAAACGTTTTCCATTTCAATATGCTTCAGCTTCTGTTTTTAGGGTGAATTCATGTAAAGTGGGCCACTTTTTTGTTAAACTTGAAACTTAGATACCAGACACTTGTCTTGTCTTTATTACCTTTGTTTACTTCATGCACTCCAGACAAATGTCTTTTCAGGTAAATTGGGTCATTTCTGATTTATCAAAATGTATCTTAATTAGAAATTATAAAAATATTTATGTATCTTTTTTGTTTGTTTGTTAACAAATGATCAAACAAACATTTTAACAACATATTTAACAAAAACACATAGCCCAGGCTATGAGTAAAATTCATAAGTTTAATGAAAAAAACCCCAACATCTTTACAACATATTAAATGTGACTATAATAACACATGAAGCAACAGATGGGTGATCAAAAAATTGAATAAAAGAGATATTTAAAATATAATATTGTTAAACATTTTTCTATCTGTTTTCTCTAAACACATTTGAACTTTAATTGTGACCCTATTTTAAAGCTTTATACTCTGCATCTACATTTAGCTTCACTCCAGATTCTGCATCTACATTTCTGCTTCACCTCTGTCCTTCTGCAGTTGTTTTCTAAAAAGCCAGTTATACATGTCATTTAAAAACAAAATCGGTGAATGTCAATTTATTTTAAGAAATGTGAGTAGAATTAGTGACGGTTCAAGGTGGCCCACTTTAACTAGCACACTTGGCCAAAGTGGGCCATCAATATTTAACCATCTTATAAGAAATTTTTTAAATGTATTTTCTGCTGGGCCTCTGCTAAAACTGATTATGTTTGTATATTTTCAGCAATTGTCATTGATTTTGTGATTTAGATTTTACTGATTGAGAGATATAATGTGACAAGGATTTTAACTTTCCCCCAAAGTAAACCATTTGAACCTGATCCCCAAACTGTCTAAAAGTTGTCAGAATCAACCAACTAATCAATCAATCAACCAACCAATCAATCAATCAATCAATCAATCAATCAATCAATCAATCAATCAATCAATCAATCAACCAACCAACCAATCAATAAAAAAATTAATAAATCTGTATCAGGTTACAAGAGACCAAGGCATCATTTATATACAATTTATTTTGACACACTCAGAAATACACATGGATTTTATGAGGAACAGGAATAAAACATGTAATGACAAACCAGTGTGTGTAACCAGGAAAGCAAATCAATCCTGCAGTGACCTCTTGTGGTGAACGTCGACACGACTGGCTTTGACGATGGACACCAATTTTGCCCTTTAGAAAGACTGAACTACAGTTGCATTGCAGTAAAAATTTTATATTGCATTCAGTTTTACAGCTGTGCTCTATTTGATATACATCCTCGAATTATAAAGCTGAAAATGCTTTAAGTTCTTGAAATGCTTTAAAAAACAACAACATACAAAACAACAATGTGCATGAACTAAAATTAAAATCTGAAAATAAACATGATGAAACATTGAAATAGTGCAAACAGGCTACAGTGCAAATGCATTTACTGTTGAATGAGAGTGACACAAGCTGAGAAATATTACTTATCTGTAAGAGATAGCATAATCTGTATAACTATAAATTCACAGACATTCACAATTGATTCTGTGTAATTCTGTGCGAATGCAGTTGCAAATGTGAAACTACTGTATATGCTGAGTATGCTTGAAGCTTATTTATGTGTGATATATATGTGCTTTAAATCCTATTATTTATAGGATGTATAAAAGTTGTCATCAAAGTTGTCAATAGCATCAAAATGCTATTGATTACATTTTTTTGTCGTCTTTGTCCTGTTATATACAGAATTATGTATCTGAATTCTCATAAATGTGTGAATCTGTGTATGGTAACTGCAATCTTGTTTGCTACTTTTTTGTGCAAACTGAGACTATTATATATACAGTATATATATATATATATATATATATATATAT
>NW_015505754.1:531512-533778 GCF_001515645.1 Sinocyclocheilus grahami
TATTTATTATATATATATATTTTTGTAAATCACTTTAAAGTTAAAGTTTGTTAGACTATTTCTTCACCAATAACTTATGGAAATGCTTCAGTGTGAAATTAGGGGGGGAAAAAGTTAGGTATTTGATTTTGTCCTTCAAGAATTGATGTAACGGTATAAAGTGGCGTTTCTGATCAAAATAGAGTCGGATCTGAATGCGAGTTGCAGTGGATTATCTGGGATCTCCTGAAACACACTTTTGAGGATTTTGATATAGTTGCAGGTTAAAAGTTCAAGATCATTGCATTCACCCCCCAGAACATCTCTACGTATCCCAAAGGTGGCACTTCTTTTGTTAAATTTATAATTTGAGAATATTATCTTAACCTTATTTTATAAAAAAATCTTAGTTTGTGTTCATCTGAAGAAACATATATATATATGTGTGTGTGCATGTGTCCATGCACGTGAAAATTATTTCTCTTTTTTTGGGTGGAGTGCCAAGTACCCTTTAATACATTACATTTAATACATTGACCTGAGAATGCAGGCATTGCCATTTGACTATTGTGGTGCTTATTCTTTCTCAGATTCCCTTATTCTTTCTCTTTGCCCATCTGTTTCTTCACTTCTTCGTATGGATTTTCCTCCACTGTCACGGCCTCATAATCTTTGTCTTTCTGAGGAAGTTGCTCATACCCTCCCTCGGCTTCTCCTCCTGGTTTTTTCGAGTCAGCTGAACTCAGTGTTTGGTACACTTCGGCTTTGACGCTCTTAAGAGCCTCATACCCACCTTGACCTTCACCCTGACCCTCTCCAGGTGCTAGTGAGTGGTACACCCCCTCCTCCTGCCTCTTTTGTAGGGGTTCGTAACCCCCCTCGGCCTGGTCCTTGCTCGTGTTCTCGCCCAGCGTGTGATAAACTGCCTGATCCTTGTCCTTGAGTTGGATTTGCTCATAGTCTCCACCTGTCGTCTTGTCTTTATCCCGTTTGGTCGCCTGGACATTGCTTCCTCCACGTCTGCGCTTCAGCGCGATCAGCAAGACGATCAACAGCCCGAGAACGATCAAAATCGCCGCCACCATGATGGGCATCACGTTTGGAGTCTCTGACTCAGGTTGTGCTGACAGAAAGAGAGAAGATGCAAATGAATTCTAAAAATAAAAATGAGAAGTAGTGTGCGTGCACAGTCGCCAAGTGAGAAATGAAAGTGACTAGTGTATTTACACATTGCTACACTTAACATTAATATGCACGGAACATGTTCATCATGTGTTTGTGTTTTGACATGAAACTTTTGGGTGTCACAGACACTTTGAAAAGCAGTTCTTCTGTTGATTACCAGAGAAAATAGTCTACACTCATAACTCATCTTACAAAAGCAAACAAACATTGTGTTTATGGCAGTGTTATTATAGTTAAATGAAAACTAAAACCATAAAAAAAAGCATTTTTGCTACTTGAAATAAAACTAAAACTTAGTTTATTTAAATTATTTGCCAAATTATTTGAAATTTCTCATTTTTGATTAGATCAAGTTGAGGAACTGAAATTATTAAAACTGAAAAAAAAAAACCTATATAGACATAAAAAAAACTAATACATTTGACAACAAAATTACAAAAACCTTAACTAAAATTAAAATGGTAATAAAATACAAACACTCGCTTATGAACATGAAGTCAAAAGAGCATGTATATGGATGTATGAGTACCTTTGTAGCTGTAACTATCGCTGAAACGGGAGAAACCTTTCCCGCAGTCAAACTGGCAGCTGTACAGTCCTTCTTCCTCGACGGTAATGGACTGGTGGTTTTCAGATAGTCTTCTGTGTGACTGTGGGTCATTAAAGAGTGTGTGATACCAGTGGTAGGACGTGCAGTCGGCAGGACAGCGAGGACAGGAACACTGCAGACTCTTAGTAGACACTGAAATCACTGCAGCAGGAGGCCCACCTGTAAAACACAGAAATATGACTGTGGTGCACTGATGATTTCAGATGAATATAGTAGTATTCATATAAAATGGTATTTACATAGTACCTTTGTTTATTGGATTGTAACTGGTCCAAATTAGGCAGAAAAAATACTAATTATTAATTTTCCCCCTTTAATTTTCTCCCCATTAATTCGGACTCTTTCATTAAAAAGTCAATTTCTCATACGCTATATTTGCTTGTTTTTGCATGCAGCCAGTGAAAGCAAAGAAAGATGTGATGGGTTATTTTTATTTTATTTATTTATTTTATTTAAATCTATTTTTTAATTATTATTATTAACCTGCTTTAA
>NW_015505754.1:533788-535091 GCF_001515645.1 Sinocyclocheilus grahami
TATATATATATATATATATATATATATATATAAAATATAATATACTTTTAATTTTTAGCTTACAGTACAACTGGTATTATACTATACATGTGTGTATATATATTAGCATTACACAAATGTGTGTACACATATAAAATGTTATTAATCGGTATACTTGCTTATGTATATAAACATGTATAGTATATTATCTCAGTTTGTACTGCAAACTTAAAATGAAAAGTATGTGTATACTTGTGTATATACATATGTAGTGCTAGAATAAATTGTCATATATTTATGAATTTATAGTAATGTCCAAAAATACTGTTAGTACATGTAGTATTAGTGGTTCTGTATAAATGAAAGGATGATGTAATGCGGGTGTTGTTGTGTTGTACCTATAACTTTTAACTCCTGAGCATCAGAATCTCCTTCCTTCTGTGCAGCTCCTGCACTGATGTGGCTGAACCTGTAGGTGGCGTGGCAGCTGTAGTTGCCGACATCATCTTGTGTGGCGTTGGTGATGGTGTATGTGCCTTCACCTGAGTTCATGATTTCTTTTTTATCCTTATAGAAGACTGCTTTTTCCAGTTTCGGTCCACCCCAGACTACACACCTGAGAGCCACAGGCTCCCCCTGCAGCACAGGAACGGCCGGAGGAACCAACATCACCATGAGCTCTGAGAAACAGACCAAACACAGGTCAGACTGCACATCCTGCACATCTACTGTTTCATTTAAATATCCCGTCAAATTATGATGTGAGTTTTGTGGCTTTTAATTCATGTCTATTTGCTTTGAATTCACCTATGTGCCCGTGCAAGTAAAACCGGACAAATGTTTAGCAGGTATACAGATTTAAAATGGAAATCTTTAGGAAAACAGACCGAAATCTTGATGACATCTTGCAGGTGTCCAATCAAATGCTTTGTAGAGTGAGAACGGCCCTCATGCAACCAAATAGCAAATCTTCATGTTACTGTTATGTAAAGTAAAGACTATTGGCTATTGCCTATATAAGTAAAATGGGTTCATTAAATAATGTCAACATAGAAAAAGGAAAAGAGTGATTTAATGCAATCTTTAATTAAAACTTTGTCTTTGTGACACACGTTGCCAAGAAGTAAGAGTATAAAGAGCTATAAAGACTGATCTGAAGAAGTTGGACTTTTACAGACTTTGGTATCTTGGTAAATCTGAGCACAGTTTGATGCATCGTTGAGATCTCATTTGACAATTTAGAGGAAACACATGTGAGTTTTTTTTTTCTTTCAGTAAAACCCGCCTACTTCCACTCACTGTTACGAATCTACATCCCCTCCAG
>NW_015505754.1:536566-537101 GCF_001515645.1 Sinocyclocheilus grahami
ACTTCGGCAGGAGAGACACTGAGAGAAAGAAAACCAGACATATGAGAGACAAATCTTAGGTTGTCTGACTACTGTTATGAAACACGAATGACTGATTGATTGGCAATAATTGAAAACTACAATGATTTAGTGCTGTTTGCTCTACAAAGATAACTGGAGTAAGTTTGCATCCTAGAACGGACTTTCTTTCTTTCTTTCTTTCTTTCATGTATGTATTTATTTATGCATTTATTTATTAAACAAGTCATAATTTCGCCCTCTCTCTGATTTAAATTTGAATTAATCGGGCTGTTTTTTGCTCCTGCACCTTCTGTCTTCTGTGTAAATGCATGCGTTGGTGATTATTTAAGGGCTGTGGGTTTGCTGTCGAGTTCAGTATAGTGTTTGACTGTCTAATCGATGTGAAACGTGTCACAAGTGATCATGGGATTTTGATGAAAATAAACTCGAGCTGCTGGTTTCTAACATAAAGATCTGTAGATCTTAAATTCATCTAGTCTGACGCTTGTTGATTATTTTGTAGGAGTCTTTAGCA
>NW_015505754.1:537111-537901 GCF_001515645.1 Sinocyclocheilus grahami
GGAGACTGCTGTTTCCATTTGCTCTCCAATTTAGTCTCATGGCTGTTTATTAAAAAGCCTTTTGAGATTTTGAAGATTTTGTTTGTATCTTTCTTTCTTATGCTCAATATGCTGTAACATCTCTTGCTTAAGTTTCAGACTGCTGCAAACTAGCTGACAGAAAGCCTGTCATAAAAGGTTTTCTGGGGAAGCACGGTCTGCAAAGTGAATATAGAAGTGGACTATAAATTCAGGCACACTAGTGAGACAAGTTTATCATTACGTTAGGGAACAAAACAAAATCTTATGGTAATGTAAACACAACAGAAAATATTTTGAAAAATGATGTCCATAATGTAAAAATGTTTGTCCATAAAATTAAAGTCCAGTTTTATTTTGGACCCCATTAACTTTCATTGCATGGACACAAACAGTCAAAACATTCTTCAAAATATCTCCTTTTGTCTTCCACAGAAGAATGTAAGTCATACCGGTTTGGAACAACATGAATTTGTATTCCCTTAACTACACACAGGAAGTGGAGTAAGGAGTCACCTGTCATTTTCAGCGTCACTGCATTGCTTCGATGTTCTGTTTTCTTTTTCTTGCACCAGAAAGTGGCTCTTTCTGCCCCTTTTAATTCAGCAAATATAACAGCTCTATTCATCTTCTCATTAACATTGACTCCTAAAGCGAAGCGGCTCACTCCCCTCAACGCATAACAAGCCCAGTCCTTCAGATCATCGTCCGCCTGCAGCACCAGGTTTCTTCCTTCTCCTTTGGTCATCACAGCACCTCCTACAGATGGAGA
>NW_015505754.1:538904-540510 GCF_001515645.1 Sinocyclocheilus grahami
AATGTGTGTTTTGTTTTTTTGAGGATCAAGTAGAGCTGATCATCTTTATTCACTGATCTTTACCACATGTACTATTTCAGTTGATCTGGCCATACGCACAATCTGTAGATATGTGTGCAGTGAAATGTGTGTATTCACCTGTTGGTTTCTGTCCATTGTCTTCCCTTATGAGAGCCAACAACACTGTGAGATAAAAAGATCAATACGATTATTTCTGGACTGAGAATCTTCAGTTTTTTCTTTAATTTGTAGCTTTATTGTCATGGGAATGAGACGGCCACACCCAGTCACCACCCAGCAGTGTCTAAAACCCAGATAATCACCACACCAGAACTTCTGAGATGTCATTTCAAATGTATTTCTGTGTTTAACTACATATCTCTCTGGAAGACTTTTTCTGATTGGTCAGTTGCAACTTACATTGGTGAAATATTTCTGAATGATGACTAAGGAGTTAAAAAATATATATTTTAAGCATTAATCACCCAACAAAATTAATGACAGATTTTGCTTTCTTTGAAGCACAGTAAATATTATATACTATATATTATATTTTTGCAATATTAAAAAAATAATAATAATGATCTGTCGGTATTGTGCATAATGAAAGTTTGTTAATTATGCAAAATATTGGGTACAAGTACCACAACTATCAAAACATCTTTACATATGTAAAAAAAAAAATTTGTGCCACTGTAATGCAAATCTGAGTAACAGTATTGTCACCAAAAAAAAATATATAATAATTAATATTTCCTGTGATGTTTGCCCTGAAATTGGATTCTTTTTTGGAAAATTGTCAACATTTATCACCGTTTAATGCCAGTTTGTTAACTAGACGAACAAAGCTTGTTAAGTAATTTGCCTCTTCAGTTGAGTGAAAGCTGTAAACTGGCTTGAAATAAACTTCAACTTTATTGTAGCAGAGAGCTGTCCAAACATTGATTACACAGAATCTGACAATAAAATGATGCTGAGCTTTTATCTTTTTACCTGCTAGTATCAGCAGAGACCTCATGTCCATCAGCCGAGCCGAGCTGCACTGTCTGTCAGAAAGAGAAAAATGACCGTCTGATGGACAGAAAGAAGTGCTGCATGTAGGATTTGGGGAAGTGGCGATAAAGTGGTTTATCAGCCTTATTGCGTTCAAGCTGAGCTGAGTATGTGTGTGTGAATGTTTTAATTTTTTATTTTTTTTTTCTAATGGCACATAGAGCAGCGGTCGCTGCACCCCTCAGTGACACTGAGTCAGCAGTGTGTGTTTAACAGCTCATTTCAGCTGTGTGTTTGTGTTCAAGCATGCAGTGTTGCTTTAAATGTGCAATTTGGTTGTTATCAGACATTGCTATTTACAGAACGTGTCAAGTCAGTCATGTAGATGGTCAGTGATCAAGAACAACTGAGAGGCTCAAACCCAAAATGAGCATGAAAGAAAGACTCACTTATTTAATTGCATTATTTATTAATGTAAATACAGTTTTTCTCATTAGACCGTTTTTTTTACGATGAAGTTTGTTAAAGCACATTTAATTTGCTGTAAGTTCTAAACTATACTTACATCTACAGTGCTGTGAAAAGGTTTTTGCCCCCTTCCTGTTTTTTTTTT
>NW_015505754.1:541874-543519 GCF_001515645.1 Sinocyclocheilus grahami
AAAAAAAAAAAAAAACAGGAAGGAGGCAAAAACCTTTTCACAGCACTGTATTTTACAGATAACAGTTCAACAATTCTGTTAATGCCCATAGATAATATTTAGGATATTCTAGAATATTGTTTTAATGATCAAGAATGTAGATAAAAAATTATATGAATCTATAATTCAGGTGCTTACTTTGACATATTTAGCATTTTTATCACTTTTTTGCCTTAATGTTCATGTTAAATGCTCAAATGCTCAGTGTGGTGTGACAAATTAATTATACGGAAGGGTGGTTATTCCATGTAATCTCTCAATTTATGTGAGTTTATTAAAACTGCATGTACGTATAATTATGCATGAATTAACAAAATGCTGTTTTAGATGGAGTTTAGGTCATGTCAAGTATATATTTCAGGTCATACCCATCTACATAAATTGCAAGAAAATGCATTGCTCAAGAAAACATCTGTGTGCTGACTGGGTTTGTTATGTGTGTAAATTATGATTTGTTTTATTTTTAATTAGTGAAAGATGGTCTAATAAATTATTTGAAATGCTTGTTAGTTAACCTCTCTTCAGCCTGTTCACAGATCCTTGTTAACTCTTGAGTTTTGTGTATTTTCAGTTTTGGCAAAGCAATTTCCTGTGAAAGTGTTTCATGTCTTAAACTAAATTAACCACACTCTCATTTTCAGTGAGCGCTGTTTTTTTTTTTTTAGTGCTCAGCAATTTTTTTTTATTTCCTTAATGTGCAGTAGTGGTTAAAAGCAGACAAGTGTTGTACAATGAACACTCAGTGAGTCATTCAGATACATTTGGGCCATTGTAGAGTATGTGGTCTTGATTTTGATTTTACTTGGATTAATGAATTTTCATTCAGTCCTTTCTGACAGGGCGTCCCACAGGTCAGTGGCGTCCACTGGAGAGCAAAGACGACATTCTTTAATTTAAAAAATCTTTGGAAGTTTTCACAGTTTATTCAAGATTAGTTCCTAGTTATTTGCTTTTTGTGAAAGAGGAACTTGCATTGTGTGTGTGTCTGTGTTACCTTCCTGTGCATTTCCCAGAATACCCAGTGATGGTGTTCTTTATGAACAGAAACATTCTTATTAGTCAGCACTTTAATTATTTTGTTTTAGATTAAATCATTTTTGTGTTTAATGTGCTGGTTGAATTTTTTGCACAGTTGTGCACATTGGACATGTGTAGGAACATTTTGAATGGAAATGAATGGATGATGATACTTTTGTTAGGGGCTGAAAAATGTGCTGGAGTCATTTTGGCAACATGAATTTATAGCAGCACTCTCTATGAAACCTGGATAATGCATTGTACTGTAATATTTTGATGCCCTATTTGATGCCCTATTCATCTTCCTTACATTTACATTTGTGCATTTAGCAGACAATTTTATCCAAAATGACTTGAACAAAAGCAATTCGTCACAGATCTATTATTATTATCTATATACAGGTGCATCTCAATAAATTAGAATGTCGTGGAAAAGTTAATTTATTTCAGTAATTCAACTCAAATTGTGAAACTCGTGTATTAAATAAATTCAATGCACACAGACTGAAGTAGCTCACATTTAACAAAAACCCACCAATTCACTATCTCAACAAATTAGAATACTTCATAAGACCAATAAAAAAAACTT
>NW_015505754.1:543572-544612 GCF_001515645.1 Sinocyclocheilus grahami
TGACCTGAACCCCATAGAGAATCTATGGGGTATTGTCAAGAGGAAGATGAGAGACACCAGACCCAACAATGCAGATGACCTGAAGGCCGCTATCAAAGCAACCTGGGCTTCCATACCACCTCAGCAGTGCCACAGGCTGATTGTCTCCATGCCACGCCGCACTGATGCAGTAATTCATGCAAAAGGAGGCCCAACCAAGTATTGAGTACATGTACAGTAAATGAACATACTTTCCAGAAGGCCAACAAGTTTTTTTTATTGGTCTTATGAAGTATTCTAATTTGTTGAGATAGTGAATTGGTGGGTTTTTGTGAAATGTGAGCCAAAATCATCCCAATTAAAAGAACCAAAGACTTAAACTACTTCAGTCTGTTTGCATAGAATTTATTTAATACACGAGTTTCACAATTTGAGTTGAATTACTGAAATAAATTAACTTTTCCACGACATTCTAATTTATTGAGATGCACCTGTATAGTATATAATGGACTGAGGGTCAGTGATGTGGCTTTAGACATGTTGGGGATTTTGAGGTCTTTTGCATTGATCTCAGAGTACAAGTTACTCCACTAGTTTGTTTTCAATGTTAAAACAGTCCAGGCATCTTTACAATGCTTTAAGAATAGAAAGAGAAGGCTACAAGTAGAGGTTTTGTTTTTACTGGCTAGTCGTAATTAGTGGTGTTGACTAGATCAAGTATCACTATTATTATTGCTTATTCCATATTTAGACTTAGTAATGCGATGTGTTTGTGCTCCAGACATGAATAATTCCTCAAACATGTGTCTTCTTGGCCAGTTAACTTGCATTAATCTCACAGATTTGCACTGAAGGAGGGACCCGATCCATAACTACGGACCTGAATAATTGACTTGGATCTGTAAGCAACCACCAAGCAATTACATAGCAACGCTCTGACCACCTCAACGTCAAGCCACAGTGAGTTTTGTAAGAAACCTCTCACATTTTCTTCATAAACGTAAAAATCTAGTTTATTGATGACTAAGTGCAAACTAGCTTTGAGAAGTACTTGAATAAAT
>NW_015505754.1:544998-545481 GCF_001515645.1 Sinocyclocheilus grahami
GATAGATAGATAGATAGATAGATAGATAGATAGATAGATTTAAGCTTAAAAAACTAATGAATTTACAATAAGTTGAAGTGATTTTTTAAAAAGTTTTTAAAAATTATTTTATGATTTTGAAGTTTTGTTAATAAACAAAGAAAAAAAATCAACTGAAGTGCTTCAGTTAGCATGCATTTTTTGAAAATATTGAAAACTATTAGCTATAAAAATCTTAAGAATTGAAGTATTTCTATACATATTATAAATAACAAAAAAAAAATCACATAACAAAATTGCTAAAACAAACCAAATTTAAATAAAATTAAAATATGAAAACATAAAAATAAAAGCTAATTAATAAAAATATTATTAAATACAATAATAATATATAAATAATACTAAAAGAACACATTCAGTTACTGGTTTTAGAGGTTTCATGCTCAACTATCATCTATCTGTAGATTCTGTCCTGATTTTCTGTCTTCATCTGTTCCGTTTTTA
>NW_015505754.1:547426-548076 GCF_001515645.1 Sinocyclocheilus grahami
ATGTTGGTTATGCATTAGTATTCAAGGAAATGGTTCGGTTTTGATTCCCCACACTTCAGTTTATTCATGATCAGCTGAGTTTCCTCCATTTGTTCACTGCAGGAGATCTAGTGTGGTTTTTGTAGGACAACATGGTGTGATAATTTTAGCAACACTGGTCACCAGTGTCCTTAGTGCCTTTTCTCTTCATGTTGATAAATACTCACATGCACCTGTATTTTTCTGAAATGCATCCTCGCATCTGGATTGTTGTGTCAAAGTCTGTATGGCTTTTGTAATAGCAGCAGGAGGTGTTTCACACTGAATTACTGGATGTAAAATGATGGTTGGTCACGTAGCTCTGTAAGAGGCTGTTCCCGAATGTGAAGTGATCAGAATTACGATTAAACTAATGCAGAAGTTCCACAGACTTAATTGAAGAAGGGACTTTAGTCAAATCTAGAGAGTTTACAACCATCCAATTTAGTAACCAATCAAAACACCTTAGCATCCACATCGCAACACCCACAACACCCTAACATTGTGAAGCAAAAGTTTGGGGTGAGTAAGATTCTTTTAAAAATAAAAGAAATACTGTTATTCATCAAAAATGAATTAATTGGTATTAAAGACATTTATAATGTCACAAAAGATTTCTATTTCAAATAAAT
>NW_015505754.1:548507-549957 GCF_001515645.1 Sinocyclocheilus grahami
GTACTGTATATTATTGGGCTGTTTAGTATTGTTCTTGTAAATCATGTCATTACTGCATTCGAATGAACGTTTGAGCAATTCACTGTTATTCCCAATAAATGCAGTGTATGATCTCTTTTCACAATTATAAGCACCATTCATGATCTCTGTCACCACGGCTTTAGCAGGTGTGATATGGAAATAGAAAGCGCTTTTGTGCTTTTCTCAAGAGCCCAGTCTTACTCTGAGCTCCAGGGAAAGAGTGCAGAAAAGACCACCAAAGCTCGGTTTAATTGTCCGTTATCTGCGCTGTCATTCTTTTCTAATGGAGCGATGGCCGGTGAGAGACACAAAGAGAGTGAGAGACATGAAGGGACCAATGCTGGACCTGGTTGCTCCACTTCATTTTAACGGGTTATAAAAGTGGGACAGTCTGTTCCATGGAAGTTCTCCAATTAAAGTTTCTGGGGACCAATTCACTGGAAATATATCTATATTCACCCTGTCCTACATAGGATGGGGGGGGGGGTGCGCTATGTATGTGAGAGAATGAAGTACAATACGACAGGAGGTGTGTGTAAAAGGGTTTCTTCTCACAAAAAAGGGAGCCAGCAAGCTGAATGGACGCTTGGACAAAACGCACGTGGAACAAGAGCTGTATTTAGTTATTTCTGTCACCCAATAATTGTTCTATTGCACTACTGACTAACTTGCATGCATTCCTCTATGGTATAGTATTGTTTGACAGGCCTCGTCTTGTGTCCAGTGTCCTCAAAGTCCGGTTTCTGCAGGTCTCTTTGCTGTTTTCGTGGCCTGGTCTCATATCACCGCTCTTCCCGCTTTGTCCTTGGGCTGCCGGTTTCTGTGTGGCGCCTGCGTTACTCTCTCTGAATCGTCTCTAGAGAGCGAAATGAGGCCAGTGCTCTATTTTTCCCCACCTGCCCCAGTCAACTGCCAATTATACAGCGGAGAGCTAATCAGGCGAGGGAGAAACACTTCTCTGCTTTCTCATTGGTCCGGTTTTATTAGCTGCTGAATATGAGGGGATTCATGCATGTGGTTGACGTGTCTTCTTACATGTCATATATGGTTGGAAGATTTTCAACAAACGTCATACAAAGTGCAAAATAGTCCAATATAACAAACCATGGCTAGATTCGTACATTAATGGCAAACGCTTCTGCAATGTCCAGTTTTGGATGCTGTGGTAGCATTTTGTTAGGTTGTGTTTTTTTCACAAATTTAGTCAATATTTAGTTTCTTTCTGGTTAAAATTCTTCCTTTATGAAAGATTGTAAAAAGTGAAAAAAAATAAGACAGTCAGATTGTGAGATATGAAGTTGGATTTGTGAAAAATAGTCATAATTAATTTTTTTTATCTCAATTATTTCTTGTAATTGAGAGCATTACCCACAACTGCAACTTCATAGTTCACACACACACACACACACACACACACACACACACACAC
>NW_015505754.1:549967-554369 GCF_001515645.1 Sinocyclocheilus grahami
CTGTCTGTATGTCGTTCTGTATATCCATCCATCCATCCATCCATCCATCTTTCGTTCGTTTGTTCGTTCATTCTGTCTATCATTTCATCATCAGCTATCCATCCATCCATCCACCCTTTTGTCTGTTGTTCTGTCTGTTTGTCTGTCTGTCATTCTATCTGTCGCTCTATCTTTCTGTTTTTCTCTTATATCTTTTATATTTTTCTCTCTATCTCTCTGAGAGCAGCATGTGTGTTTGTGACGTTTAAGAGATGTGGATGGACTGATTGTTGTGTTTTTGTGGAGTTTCTCTTGGTCTTGTGTTTTTTTTCCCTCCAGCACTTACACTCATTCTCGTGTCCTGAGCTGTTTCCCAGCATCATTTGCGTTCTGTCTCTCCTCGTCCCAGTTTTCTCTCCTACTCCTCCTCTCTTCTAGAGCACTGACCTCCAGTATGTTGTTCAATGAGGTCACGGCTGTGGGTTTCCTCCTCGTTCGGGTTCCTTCTCTAAAGCTTCTCCTCATTATTTGGGCTGTTCATGTGTGATTTCCTGTATTAACGTCACTCTGAGTTAGCTTACCAGTTTCGTGTGTACATTTTGGCATGTAAATCCAATAGTAGGAAATTCATGCTGGAGTGTTAACGGTTATGTTTGAAACTAAACAGTGCATGAATATTTTATGGCATAAAAATTAATGGTTTATTATTGATTGTGTGTTGCTGACAAACACCTCTAGTATTGTGTTGAGCCTTTGGCACTACAAAAGCACAACTAACTAGTTCTGAATCAGAGTTTCATCACCCAGAGCTAAAAGTGGTCTTTTACCCAGGATTAAATAAAGACTTTATTCCAAGGTTAAGCAATCTATGAAAAGCCCTCAAACATACAGAACTGGGGTAAT
The DNA here is from genome assembly GCF_001515645.1 of Sinocyclocheilus grahami. Taxonomy (NCBI): domain Eukaryota; kingdom Metazoa; phylum Chordata; class Actinopteri; order Cypriniformes; family Cyprinidae; genus Sinocyclocheilus; species Sinocyclocheilus grahami. Next base: position 550,850 of record NW_015505754.1, read on the forward strand.
GTCCTGAAAAGTCACCTTCTCCTTGTAATACCTATGTCATACCAGAAAAAACGCGCACACACACACATGAATGAAATTACTGACATTTAATTACTGACTGATATTTAAAATATTAAATATTAACGTGGTGTGTCCACTAGGCTACTGACTAGCTTAACCAGTGAGAAATCACTGTGTTTTTGGTGCCTGACCCCGACTAACTCCAGCCCTGTATCAGGAACTCAACTTGATTTTGACATCTCTGTATTTTTATAGATGAAGTGAGCAATTGATTTGGAGAGTGTGTGAAGGAGACCATCTGTGTCTCGCTGGCCTGATTCACTCTTGAATTGGCACCAGTATAACCAGTCAAGTTTACTAACAGCCTGTTTTAAAGAGTCGATATTATATTAGTCTGAACGTCAGACGCCACATAGTCTTTTTCTAAACATACGATGAAAACACTTGATCAAGATCAATCACTCTATCAATTTGATTGTTTTTCAATCAACTGTAGTAATTTGATCAAATTACTACAGCATAATTTATGTTTTCTTTTAACACTAGTCTATCCTTGAGGTAATCTATTTCAGATAAATCACACACTAAAACATTTACCTTCTCCAATGAGAACTAAGAATTCATGCATTTTCTGGCATTTCAAAGAATGAAGCATGTGCTGTTTTTATCATCTTCAAGCTGAATTTTAATGCAGAGACACATAATGATAAATCATAATTTGTATTATCCCAAATCTACCTTATTATTTAGATACAATTATTTTGATAATTTTAGATTTATTTAATATAAACAAATTTTAATAATAAGAATTTTAGATTTGTTTTTTTAGATAATGTTAAACTTATTTGGATAATATGTTATCCAAAGATCCAAAACGAAATTATTAAAAATAATTAAGACATAGGAATGTAGAAATAAAAATAGTATTCCAACAATAATTGTAACTATTTCAGTATTTGCATTGGGTGAATGTACACTTGATGCACCACAAAAGAGGTTGTGATTTTTAACGTAAATAACCACCTAAAGCTGTGAAAGGGTGAATCTGTCACCACGAGCCATCAGTAATGAGGTGACGGAGATCTCTGGAGGTTTACGGGACAGTTTCTAAATGTGGACGTCACTGACGTCAGTGTCTCTTTACAGTATTTACTGTACAGATGACAGGCGTCGAGGGAGAGGTGGAGATATCTGGTGCATGTGCAGTTATGCTTTTTAAGGCATTTGTGAAAAAAGAAGAAGTGTGTAAAATAAAGGGGAGACATAAACATGCTGACTGAAAGATGATATAAATAAATCCAGTGAGTCAGTGTCCCTCTTGTGTGCAATTATACAACAATATAAGCAGCAGAAATACAGCGGCTGATGCTTCACAATGCTACAGGTCAGTGACCCAAATCACACGCTCAGTGCAACCGATGCAATCTGTAAATCAGGTTGATTTATTTGTATAGCACTTTTCACAAAACACTAAAGCTCTTCAATCACACATGCTCAGTGTTAAGAAATGTTCTCAAATATCCAGTATTTTTATTATGCTGTCTAAAGTTTTGGTGTGTTTGAATTCAAATTTAAGATTAAAAAATATCTGTTTTATCAGTGGGTTGTGGGTTAAAGTTAATATGCATGACGTCACATACACGATTTTATCATGGCTGTGAGGTTGGAGCAATTGCAACTCTCATTATGAAATAAAGACAGATTGAAATATGTAATGGACATTATTTCATTAAAGTATCTAGGACTGTTTTTGCTTACTGGTCAGTGAATTTTAGTGAACAGGATTTAAAGTGGCTCTAATTTCTTTGACTGTACTCAAGCATAAAAATACCATAATATGTTTGCAGATATTTAGGAAACATGCTAAGGTCATATATGTGTTTCTGAAAAACAATGCTACAGCCAGTTATTGTACTTTGAAGTTTGAATTCCGTGTCAGAATGTCTGTTTTTGTTTTGGTCTGTGTGACTCAGCCCACTGCCAATTTACCCATTATAGTATTTCAACACCCCGGGTTGCCAGTTGGTGGAAAACACAGCGACTACAGCCATAGAAGCCAGCAAACGAACGCCGTTAGAGATTGTGGATTCTACCTGACCTAAAAAGTCTCTGCATCCATCTAAAAACCTCTATGACAAGAGGAATATTAAAACACGGATAAATCAGCTCATCAACTTACAGTTATGTCTTTTCAGGCTCATAAATGGCTGGTGAAGGTTAATAGTAGCAAATTAAGAACAGTAAGATCATCTTGGAGATGCACATGGACGGCACCAGCACATAGAGATACACAGAGAACGACTAAATCGCACTGTAATTTAGCCCAAATTCAACTCCGCCTTCTGCTAATTGAATCCAGCCTGTGTGCCCTGGAGAAATGGCAGGAGTTTGTTATTTTTAGAAATAAATTGTGGAAAAAGTCCCACAAAATGTCTTAGCTTGCAGATCTTTATTAAATGAAAGGTTTCTGAAGCCATTTGTGACTAAAATGTGCTGTTATTTATTCAATATATTTGCAGTGTTGTTACCAGGGTGTTGCTATGCATTTACCAAAGTGTTCTGAGTGGTTGCTAGTGTGTTACTAGGGTGTTCTGGGTGGTTGTTAGTATGTTGCTAGGGTGTTTTAGTGGGTAGTGCATTGCTAGTGTGTTCTGAGTGGTTGTTAGTGTGTTTCTGGGGTGTTTTGAGTTGTTGTTAGTGTGTTGCTAGGATGTTTGAATGGTTAGTGCAGTGCCAGGGTGTTTCAGTGTGGTTGTTAGGGCGTTCTGAGTGGTTGTTAGTGTGTTGCTATGGTGTTTGAATGGTTAGTGTGTTTCTAGGGTGTACTGAGTTGTGATTATTCTCTCATTCTTTTCTTCAGTCTGTCTCACATTAAGGTGGACGCCAATAAGCAGCATGACTCAATGCCATGACATCAACACTGCTTGCTGACACGGTGCAGCAAAGGATGCTGGGAAACACCAAGCAGTGGTTAGTGTGTTTCTAGGGTGTACTGAGTTGTTGTTAGTGTGTTTCTAGGGTGTACTGAGTGGTTGTTATTGTGTTGCTAGGGTGTTCTGAGTGGTTAGTGTGTTTCTAGGGTGTACTGAGTTGTGATTATTCTCTCATTCTTTTCTTCAGTCTGTCTCACATTAAGGTGGACGCCAATAAGCAGCATGACTCAATGCCATGACATCAACACTGCTTGCTGACACGGTGCAGCAAAGGATGCTGGGAAACACCAAGCATTTTTTTGGCAGCGCCGAAGACAAAGAGGGCGAGGATGAGGAGGATGAGGAGGAGCGATTGAGGAGATTGAAACAAAATGGGATGATCAATATGGGAGACAAGGAACACCAGAATCGGACCGGACGCAAGACGGACGGATCCAAACCAGCGGCCGTTGTGATTGGATGGCAGAGAGGAGAGAGACAGCCCAGGGCCGTTAACTCTGCCCAAAGAGGAATCCCACATTTGCCCAGTCAGCCGACTCTTTATCATCAGACAACCAATCAGCCGCTGTATCACCCGGTCTTGACCA
>NW_015505754.1:554482-558767 GCF_001515645.1 Sinocyclocheilus grahami
TGTGTTGCTAGGGTGTTCTGAGTGGTTAGTGTGTTTCTAGGGTGTACTGAGTGGTTGTTAGTGTGTTGCTAGGGTGTTCTGAGTGGTTGTTAGTGTTGCTAAGGTGTTTGAGTAGTTAATGTGTTGCTAGGGTGTTCTAAGTTGTTGTTAGTGTGTTGCTATGGTGTTTGAATGGTTAGTGTGTTTCTGGGGTGTTTTGAGTTGTTGTTAGTGTGTTGCTAGGGTGTTTAAATGGTTATATTTTCTGGTTTCTATATATGTGGCTTTATACTGATTGTATATAGATCTAGAATTTATTTTAACATCAGTAAAATGAAATGCTTTACTCCTCTAGTGATTATTCTCTCATTCTTTTCTTCAGTCTGTCTCACATTAAGGTGGACGCCAATAAGCAGCATGACTCAATGCCATGACATCAACACTGCTTGCTGACACGGTGCAGCAAAGAATGCTGGGAAACACCAAGCGTTTTTTTGGCAGCGCCGAAGACAAAGAGGGCGAGGATGAGGAGGATGAGGAGGAGCGATTGAGGAGATTGAAACAAAATGGGATGATCAGTATGGGAGACAAGGAACACCAGAACCGGACCGGACGCAAGACGGACGGATCCAAACCGGCGGCCGTTGTGATTGGATGGCAGAGAGGAGAGAGACAGCCCAGGGCCGTTAACTCTGCCCAAAGAGGAATCCCACATTTGCCCAGTCAGCCGACTCTTTATCATCAGACAACCAATCAGCCGCTGTATCACCCGGTCTTGACCAGTCAGCAGGCCCGGCGGCGTCTCATGGAGCGGAGCATGACTACGGTCACACCTGTGGAAGACTCGCACCTCGCCGTGATTGTGTTCCGCATCGGCATACCTGACATCAAACAAACGGTCTGCCCATTTCTGTTCACACACATACTCACAATCTGTACTAGAGATTGGCCGATTATCATTTTGTCAAATTCTCTACTTGATAACTTACTAAAACTTAATTTTGCGTCCACAGATATGGTACAGAAATTTGCGTTTACCAATATTAATTTCAAATCTATCTATAACAATAATATGCCATAATGGCATAATTATTATAAATATTCATAATTTTTACTTTATTTTTATGATTTTTTAAAATAATTGTCAAATAAATAAAAATAAAAATATTTAAAATATATATTTTATTATTATTATTATTATTCATAATTAATATTTTTGTTTGTATATTTGCAGTGTAATTTTTACTTTTTATTGTTTATTCAAATAAATAGAAATAAAATGATTATTATAAATGTACATAATTTATATTAAATTTTTATATTTGTAGCATTTTTTTAAATAATAATTGTCAAATAAATAGAAATCAAATAATAATATTATATTTGATTATATTATTATTATTCATAATTAAAGGGGTGGTTGATCAGCTTTTTGCAAAGGCTCGACTGTGTGGGTGCAGTGTAACGTGTTCGTAAACGCATTATTTTCACATATTTTACCTTTATTCTAGAATACTGTTTCCGTTCTCCTAAAAACGGTCTGTTGAGTTCCTGGTTCTGTGAAGCCCCTCCCTCAGAAATACGCAACCGGGCTCAGATTGGTTAGCTGGCCCAGTGTGTTGTGATTCGCTAACTGCCTATTGCACGTTGTCCAGAAACGTCACGCCCCTCTCACATGTCTCCTTTAGAGTTTCATAAGAGATCTTAAAGGGGTCATATGATGCGATTTCAATTTTTCCTTTCTCTTTGGAGTGTTACAAGCTCTTGGTGCATAAAGAAGATCTGTAAAGTTGCAAAGACTAAAGTCTCAAATCCAAAGAGATATTCTTTATAAAAGTTAAGAGTCAACCACGCCTACCTAAAACGCCTCGTTCTAACACGCCCCCACATGTCTACATCACGATGTGGGAAGATTTGCATAATGCCGCCCAAATGTTCACGCAAAGAAAAAAAGGTGTAACTTTTATTCTCGCTGTAGTATTGTTTCTGCCGCCTTGTCGTGAAGACGCTGTGTGTTTCGTTGTGAAAGCGGACACGACTAGAAATCAGTGGTTAAGTTGTATTTACAACACTGTTCCAGAAGAGTTCAACCCAAATATTCAGATGTGTCCAGCACATTTTATGGAGGACTGTTTCCTGATCCTGGTAGAGTAGACTACAATGCCGGCTGTTCTGACTCACAGACTGTAAGTACGTTTTTCATATTTAAAGAATTTGCCACTGATGATTCAAATCTCGTGTGTGTTGAACTAGCTCATTTTTTACACACCTCATCCCAAACCTTCCGTTGCAAATTCCAAAACGTCATTTTAGAGCTAATAACTGAGGCTTGAGCCATTGATATGCAGGTTAACGCAGTTATTAATGCAGTCTAATGCTGTTATTAGAGGTCATTTTAGAGCTAATAACTGAGGCTTGAGCCATTGATATGCAGGTTAACGCAGTTGTTAATGCAGTCTAATGCTGTTATTAGAGAGAGAGAGAGAGAGAGCGAGAGAGATTAAGTGCGTGTGAATACGTGCGTCTGTGCATCTCTCAACAGTATTCAGCAGCAGCGTCTACTAATAGCGAATCTTTAAGTTGAACTGCTTCAAGAACCTCGCTACTGAGAAATGTCATCTGCGAAACTATTTTATTGATAAATTCATGGGGCAGCCGCAGCTCTGACAACAAGTTTCTGTCTGTACTGTGTGTGCGTCTGTGAGAGGAGAAAAGTGTGATTTCTGTACTTAAAAAAGTTGAAGACGAGGAAATAGTTTGTCATTTTTACCCTATTGTTTGTTATATTTATTTCCTCAATGTCTTCTGGGGTTTTGGTTCTTTTACTGTTGTAGATATCCCATAGTATAACAAAAATATGATATATCTCTTCATTGTGTTTGGGCCCCCCCTGGACGAGCAAGCATAGGCATGTGCCTAGAATGCCAATGCGTAAATCCAGCCCTGCATACACACACACACACACACACACACACACACACACACACACACTGTACAACAGTAAATGTTTCTAATGGAAACTTCAAAGAAACACACACACTTTAATATACTCTGGATCTGTTGTGTCTCCCAAGGTTACTGTGGGAGGGTTCGAGACATTAGAAGAAAATTAAAAAAGAAATTAATTCTGGGGGAGAAAAGGGGAACATGGGAATCCGTAATGAAAGAATATTTACTGCGTTTGATTATTATTGTGTGTGTGACGCTATTCTGGGGAAATTTTAAATAAACACGCACACTGAGCTGGAGTTGTGTGGGAGCTCTGACCTGATTTAATGTCAAAATCGCTCTCATCTCAACTCCTGACTCAGTTAGCAGCTCACTTTAGCACACTCCATCGTGGCACATTAACAATCGCCAGATAAAGCTACATATTACTGAAGTTTGGTGTTGGATTTTAATATGCAGGATGGTTTATGGTTTACAGTATGTCAGATGACTGTTTTAAAGCTGTTGAAAGAGCTTGTAAAAGTGATTGATTATGTTCCAAAGCAGACAACACAGAAATATTCAACAGGTGTCATTAATATTTTAAACATACAAAATGTTTCAGGTTCAATAGAATCTTTGACATGTTGTTGGTCGCCACAGAAAATGGTTGCAACATATTGCAAATATATTTACAAAAATGGGTTTCAGCGTCATTTTAATATAATATTAAATATTATAATATTTAATCTTTATATTGTAATGCATGTTTTTCATCACAGAACATGTAGCATATTGCAAATATGTTTACAGTAATGGGTTTCAGTGTCATTTTAATATGAATTATTATAATATTTAATAATCATTCATATAAATCAAATAATCATTTCTTTTTAGTATCAATGATATTTTATTATAGTTTTTGTTAATATATTGAATATTGTATTTTCTTATATTGCAGTAAATTTTCTGTTTTCACTTGAATTTTAGCTAGTTTTATAAATTTTGTTGTTTTTGTCATTTTTATTTTGTTGTAAACATAATAAATAATAAATTAGTTTTTTTTACTAAATATTTTCTAATTTAAATATTTAATTTTACAGATTTTGTTTTTTAATTGTTGTTTTACTTCAAATGAATGAAAATAAGAAATGTTGCCTTGGCAACTAGCTGAATTAAAAGAAGTTTAAGTGTTTCATATATTATTTAATTTTAGTTAACACTTATTTTGAAAAAAAAATGGATTTATAGTTTTTTTTTTTTAACGTATATACAGGTTGCACATTTCTGCTTGCAAACCCTCCAGAATCTATTTACACTGTAAAAACATTACTGTAAACACAATTTTAGTATGAGTTATGAGTCAAAATGATGCTCT
>NW_015505754.1:563373-601339 GCF_001515645.1 Sinocyclocheilus grahami
ACGTATATACAGGTTGCACATTTCTGCTTGCAAACCCTCCAGAATCTATTTACACTGTAAAAACATTACTGTAAACACAATTTTAGTATGAGTTATGAGTCAAAATGATGCTCTGTGGTGAGTGACAGCACTTCACAGATGCCGCCAATAAAGCAGAAAGTTATTTTGAACTTTAAATCCAGTTCAATCTGTTGTTCTCACAAACCTGTTTTCTCTCTGGCCGTCTTTAGAAGTGTTTGCGGTTTGATCCCGATTCAAGCGTTTGGAGTGCGAAGCAGCAGATTATTTGTTCTCTCAGCGAGTCGTTGTGGGACGTTTACAATTACGGCCTCTTCCAGCCAGCTGGAGACGGACGAGATGCCAAGTTCCTGGAGGAGGAGCGCTTGCTTCGAGAGTTCGGCCAGTCCCTGGAGAAGGGAGTGCCCTACCTGGAGGTGCTGTGGAGGATATGAGATCACAGGCTCACTAACACTAGACAACATCACCTAGAATGCTCCTAAAAGAGCTCGAACATTCCCACCATTATTGACCTATAAAAAAAATAATACAGGTTGTTTAACACTTGTTGAGCCTTTAGGGGCAAGTTGTCACAATAGGAACCTGCTGAGAAGAATCGCAGGTAACACTTTACCATTAGGTTTCATTTGCTAACATTAATTACAGTAACTGTATTAGTTAACATGATCTAGCAATAACAAATACTTCTAAAGCATTTATTAATCCTAGTTGATGTTAATTTGAACATTTGCTAATAAATTAATCAAATCAAAAGTCGTATCTCTTAATATTTTATTATATTTGTATATTTTATATATCTGTTACTGTTAATATTGCACTGTTAATACTGAATAGTTACTATTAAATAAATAAAATATTTAAAAAATTTATATTTTTATTAACCAATTTTAAGATTAATTCATTTTAGGTTAATATTATTTAATGCATTGACATAAAATATTGGGACCTTATTGTGAAGTGTTACCGTATACCTTTATGAAAAATTATAAAATGTAAAAAAAAAAAAAATCCACAACTTATTTTTGTTTAAAATGTGTAATTATTTTTAATGGCATTTCAGCACAGTTTAAACATTAAAACAGTGACAGTATAAACTAAAAATGATGAAACCCGCATTTCAGTTTTATTCTAATTTCAGTTTTAAATTGTTTAATTACACATAGTATATTTATAAGTTTCCCTAAGATGTATTAGTAAGAAGTTAAACTGTTTTATTTGTTTGTTTTTCCTGTGTATATCTTTATTTATTTATTTGATGTGGCTTCAAAGTTGAACAGTGCTTTAGCCTAATTTTAAAATCTCCAGATATGGCGCATCTCTCTCTCTTTTGTAGTTTGAATCAAACAGTCCCATCGTCTGTATTAAATCTCTCATTTATGTGTCATTTTTTCAGACCTTGTCAATTGACAAAGCTTTAACCAGTTTCTCTGTACTCCCTCTTCTCTTCCTGCTGTCTTTAACCTACAGTTCAGATACAAGACGCGGGTCTACAAACAGACAAACCTGGATGAGAAACAACTAGCGAAGCTGCACACCAAGGTAAATACAAGACAAAAAAATTATAGCTACCAAAACAGATCGTGTATAATTGTACTGAAAAGCTGGATGTGTTGTATACAGTAGGAGGTGAAGCGTCTGTGTGTGTCTCCCTCTCCAGGCCAATCTGAAGAAGTTTCTGGATTATGTTTATGCTGGAGTGGTGGAGAAGTTGAGTAAAGCTCTGGAGAAAGGACTGGACCCCAACTACCATGACACTGAGAGCGGAGGTGAGACTGTGAAGGGTCTTGAATCCCGTGAGAGTCTCCAGGTAGTACTTTTGCCTAGACAAACTTAGTTGCGGCAAATATGCCTGTGTGAAAAAGTGCAACCATTTTATTTTGGTAATCAGCATGAACTGGGTTATTATCATAAACTACAACTATAAAAATGTCGTTACTTGAAACACTTTACTAAAAGTTTCCATTTGTTTACATAAGGTAACATGAACAAACAATGTTAAGGATAATTTCAGCTATTACTAATACATTATTATAAAACGGATAGTTCCGGTCCTTGATTCTGATTGGTTGAGCCGTGTTCGAAGCTGTTGTAAATTACACTACAAACACACACCTCTGTTTACTTCTGTGTGTTGCTCGACAACTACTTTGTTGGAACCACAACTGTTTCTGAGGAACTACGTTGTTTGGTGGAAGAATACTGTTTTTATTAATATCATTACACTTTATTTGCTCTGTTTTATTCTGTGAAACCGTACTACGTATATGGAATAACCGTTTTATAAAAGCAATAAGCCCCGTGAAGCTGTGGTTTACAGTGAATTTATAACAGCTAAGGGGGTTTTAGGCACTCTGCTTCGCGTCTATCCGTTTTATAATAAAGCTATAAGCTTTGTAGTAGTTTGTAGAGTAATTGACAACAGTTCTGAGGAACTACGTTGTTTGGTGGAAGAATACTGTTTTTATTAATATCATTACACTTTATTTGCTCTGTTTTATTCTGTGAAACCGTACTACGTATATGGAATAACCGTTTTATAAAAGCAATAAGCCCCGTGAAGCTGTGGTTTACAGTGAATTTATAACAGCTAAGGGGTTTTAGGCACTCTGCTTCGCGTCTATCCGTTTTATAATAAAGCTATAAGCTTTGTAGTAGTTTGTAGAGTAATTGACAATAGCTTCGAACGTGGCTCAGCCAATCAGAATCAAGGACCGGAACTATCCGTTTTATAATAAAGCAATAAGCCCCAAGAAGCCGTGGTTTACTGTGAATTTATAACAGCTAACACTGCTTCACGTCGTACCTAACAATGCCCCTTAGCTGTTATAAATTCACTGTAAACCACGGCTTCTTGGGGCTTATTGCTTTATTATAAAACGGATAGTTCCGGTCCTTGATTCTGATTGGCTGAGCCACGATCGAAGCTGTTGTCAATTACTCTACAAACTACTACAAAGCTTATAGCTTTATTATAAAACGGATAGTTCCGGTCCTTGATTCTGATTGGCTGAGCCACGATCGAAGCTGTTGTCAATTACTCTACAAACTACTACAAAGCTTATAGCTTTATTATAAAACGGATAGACGCGAAGCAGAGTGCCTAAAACCCCCTTAGCTGTTATAAATTCACTGTAAACCACGGCTTCTTGGGGCTTATTGCTTTATTATCTAATAGGACCTTGTTGTAAGGTGTTACGCTTCGAAATAAAATAAACATTAACTGAAATAAAATATTTGTAAAAAATGTTTTTTTAACTTATTTTGTTTCAGCTAGCTGCCAATGCGACATTTCTCATTTTCATTTATTTATGTTAAAACACTAAAATAACTAAAACTAAATAAAGTAAAAAAAATAAAAAAAATGTATTGAAAATTGTTTTTAATAAATAATTATTTTCAGTTTTCTCTTTCATTCTTAGTAATTTAGTTTTCTTCAGTAATGTTTTTGTCATTATTATTATTATTATATCTATATAGCATATTTTAAGATACAAATATAATAAAAATGCAACAAAATTACTAAAACTTTAACAAATTTTTTTTATGAAAGCAGAAAATATAAAAATAAAATCTAATTTAATAATATAATATTATATCAGTGATACTAAAATAACCCTGCCTGGATGTTAGAACTGTTTATTATGTTTAAACCATTAATAAAATATAAATCCTCATTTTAATTTTATTTTTAATTTTAGACCTGTTTTTTAATCTAGTGATATTATGTAGTAGATGTAGATTAAATTAATAATATTCCTTTGACATTTTCAGTTCAGATGAGCGTCATTGTGTTGCCAACATTTCCCTGTCAGAATCATCACTCAAAGCTCATTATGTTCATTATGAGTCTATTCTTGTGCCGTTTCATTGAAAGGATGCTTTTTAATTGATGTGACGTTCAGCGCACTAATTGCGAGAAGGGTCTGGCTGCAGCCTTGCACTTGCAATCTCAGACTTGCATTCTCAGACTTGCATTCTCAGACTTGCACTTGCACTCTCAGACTTGCGTTCTCAGACTTGCATTCTCAGACTTGCACTCGCACTCTCAGACTTGCGTTCTCAGACTTGCACTCTCAAACACTTGCGCTTCCGCTAGCGAAGTCACTTGCAGTCTTTTTTATATTTATTGATTACTTTTTGTTTGAATCTCTCAACATTTTACAACAGTAGCTAGGTGGTGAAGACAAGAAAAAAGAAACAAAATTACAATGTCACTTGCAATCGCCACTTGCACTCTCCGCTACCTGCGACGTCACTTGCAATTGACACAAATCGTGCGTGTTGCCAATGGAGACAAGAAGCTGTGGTGATTAAACAATTAAAAATAATTTTATACTGTAACGTACTGGGTCCTGCAAGAAAAAGACAGACAAGACCCGCAAATCCGTGGCTACAGAACAGCAGAATATGAGTCTCTCGTTAAGCGTTTTCCTCCTGTAGAATTTTAATAGCATCTTAATACATTAAGCCATGTTAAGTGTTTGTTTTTCTACAGGAGGAAAACGCTTAGCGAGAGACTTTGCGCATTGTGTTCATATTCTGCTGTTCTGTAGCCACGGATTTGCGGGTCTTGTCTTTTTCTTGCAGGACCCTGTATGTTATAGAACTAAATTAGTTTTAATCGTTTAATCACCACAGCTTCTTGTCTCCATTGGCAACACGCACGATTTGTGTCGATTGCAAGTGACGTCGCAGGTATCGGAGAGTGCAAGTGGCGATTGCAAGTACCATTGTAATTTAGTTCCTTTCTTCTTGTCTTCACCACCTGGCTACTGTTGTAAACTGTTGAGCGATTCAAACAAAAAGAATAAATAAATAGAACAAAATAAAAAATAAAGACTGCAAGTGGCGTCGCCAGCGGAAGTGCGAGTGTCTGAGAGTGCAAGTCTGAGAATGCAAGTCCGAGAGTGCAAGCGCAAGTCTGCAGCCAGACCCTATTGCTAATTGCAGCGGCGTTCTGGAATAAGCAGGAGTTCAGAATCTCGCTCACAGGCGCTATGATGTCATAGGGCCGTCACAGTAACGCTGCAGCTCATTGGTCAGTTGTAATCAAAAGGATCCTTTCTGATTTGTGGTTGCAACCTTAGATAGTTAAAGGTGTCATATGATGCTTTTTTTAAAGATCATTATTTTGTGTATTTGGTGTAACAGAATATGTTGACATGCTTTAATGTTCAAAAAACACATTATTTTTCAAATACTGTACATTATTGTAGGTCCTCTATGCCCCGCCTCTCTCAAACGCTTCGTTTTCTACAAAGTCCCTCCTTCCGACAAGCGCAGTCTGCTCTGATTGGCCAGCTGACCCAGTGCATGGTGACTGGCCGAACACCGCAAGCACTCGTCGGAAATGTAACCCCCCTTACCATAATCGGAAGCTTCACCTTTCAAAATAAAGGTAAAGACAGTAAATAATGTAATTCGTTTTACCATCAGTTCAAGCCCGAAAGGGGAACAGAGTCGCGTGACAGACACAGTGATGAAGCTGGTATGTGTTTGCAGTACACAAGCCACGGTTAAGACAGCTGACTCTCTCTCTCTCTCTCTCGCGCTCTCTCTCTCTCTCGCTCGCTCGAGTTGCATTGCTGTTTTCGCCTAGAAACACACAGCGTCTCCCTGACATGCTGCTTCAACACTAACTGCGGTTACTGAAACCACGCCTTCTTTCTTTGCATGCACATTTGGGCCGCATTATGCAAATATTTCCACATAGTGAGGTAGATATGTGGGGGCGTGTTAGAACTAACCGTTTTAGGGGGGCGTGGCAGAGTCTTAACTTTGATAAAGAATATCTCTTTGGTTTTGAGACTTTAGTCTTTGCAACTTCAGGGATCTTATCTATGCACAATCAGCTTGTAACACTCCAAAGAGAAAGGAAAACTTGAAATCGCATCATATGACCCCTTTGGGTATGAATGCTAACTTTATTAACATTAACTGTATATTTAGTGAGCTGGACGCTACACTGTAAGACAAAATCAGCAGAAAAAAGGATGAGAAAATGACCAAATTATTGCGTAATTCAAAAGGTGGGTAAAACACCTGCGAGGAATCAACCCAAAATTTTCTTCTTTTTTTTTCATATTAACACAGTACATATTTTTTACAGTGTATGGGGTCAGGTCACATTTATTTATATAGCACTTTATACAATTAAGATTGTTTCAAAGCAGCTTCACTTTAGCAAAAAAAAAACAGGAAAATAACAGTATAAATTATAAAATTAATCAGTTATGAAAACAGGTTTAATTCAGCTATAAAGCATCTCTACAGAGAACAATTTACTAGCAATTTCTAAATGAAAATAGTTCCTACACTACAGTTTTTTGAGTGTGTGTGCCATTTTACTGTTTAGTGTTTTGCCTGTTTCTCTTAAATAAAGCTGTTCTTCCGTAGCTGTAGTGTCAGTATCTCTTTTCATCTGTTTCTCAGAGACTCCTCTGACTCTGGCGGTTCAGGGGAATCTGAGCGTGGAAGGGATTCGTGTTCTGGTGCTGAACGGAGCTCATGTGGATTTCAGATCCATAGACGGACTCACACCCCTCCATAAAGCAGTCAGAGCTCATAACCAATCCACACTCATGGTACAAACACATGCAGTTCATTCACAGCATGAGTGCATTTAAAGGAATAGTTCACCCAAAAAAGAAAATTAGCTGAAAACGTACTCAGGCCTTTGTTTCTTCATGGGAACAGATTTGGAGAAATGTAGCATTACTCCCCAATGGATCCTCAGCAGTGAATGGGTGCCGTCAGAATGAGAGTCCAAACAGCTGATAAAAACATCACAATAATCCACACCACTCCAGTCCATTAATTATAAGTCATTAAATATGAGTCCTCTATCCATAATATTTCTTTCTCCAATTAATAAGTTATCTGAATCAGGAGAGAAATATGCAAAGATCAAACACTGTTTACAAGCAAAACAGTCCAAAATATGTGTAGATTTTGATGTTAGAGGAAAAGAGGACATGGACTTTTTCAATGGATTATAGACTCATATTTTGGCATGAAGTGATGGTTTTAAGTTAAAAATGTCTTAATAATGGATTTGTTTCTTACAAACACACAGCTTTTTTAACAGACGTTAACGGATGGACTGGAGTGGTGTGGATTACTTGTGATGTTTTTATCAGCTGTTTGGACTCTCATTCTGACGGCACCCATTCACTGCAGAGCATCCATTGCTGAGGAAATGCAAAATTTCTCCAAATCTGTTGCCATGAAGAAACAAACTCATTTTGGATGGCCTGAGGATGAGTACATTTTTAGCAAATTTGTATTTTTGGGATGCACTAAGTATAGCCTTTTGAGATCATGATCATGTGCAGCTAAATACTTTATCTCCATAACGTTTCATTTACAGGTTAAATTGATGGTGACCACTGCAAAATATTGATTAGTGAATCTTTAATGGGGTTTGTTTATAATTCATAACATCCCATTTTACAGGCGCTGCTGTCTTTGGGAGCTTCTCCAGATTATCGAGACCGCTGTGGACTGACGCCGCTGTACCACTCGGTGCTGACAGGGGGCGAAACGTCCTGCTGTGAGACTCTGCTGTACTACAGAGCACGGCTGGGCATCAGAGACGAGAACGGCTGGGACGAGTCACACCAGGTGTGTTTACCGTCTTAAACACAAGAGAATTATATATATGTCAAAGCATGTGTGTATATGTGTGCATCATGCATGTGTCTGCTTCAGTGTTTTTTTGTTTATATTCACATCCTTCTCTCATTTTTTAATTTATCATTTTATTTATGATAAAATATGTGGTTTGCTACATTAGACAACTTTGGATTTCTTTAATTGTTTGAGATATAAAACATTTGATTTGAAAAACATGCCAGTGTCTCGTGCTCTTCGCCTTCTTGTTTCTGAACACCTGTGCATATTTATGCATGTTTCATCCTGGTCATTACTGTGTCTGTATTCATAAGCGGCTAGACACTTTTCATCCTCTGTTGAAGATATTTTTCCATCAGATGTTAGATGGTGGGATCTTTACCTTTAACCTCATTAAAAGCTACTTAATGGGTAGGAATCTGATAATGGGTTGCAATGCTAAATGCAAACAGTGAAATGCAGCTACACATGAATGAAGTTAATTAGACTTGTCAGTTGTTTAAAACAGAGGATTAATGCTTCTTGCTATATTTTGTTGTCGACATGCATCTGATCAAACTTGCAATAAACTCAGCACAGTGCAGTACAAAAAAGATTTATAGTTGTTGTTGTTTAGAAAAACTATTAAATAGAGGTGTTATTGTTTACTAAAACTATTAGAAATCATTGAAATTAAGCTGGGAAAATATAAAAGATGAATATCAGATGAAAATCTGAGAAAATTAGAAATGTTGTTTTGGCAACTAACTGAAATTATATTTATTAATTTTTTTATTTTCAATTAATTATTAACTGTTTGATAAATGTATGCATTTATTTACTTATTTTTGAAATTAGACAGCACTGCATTCTGTGTGTTTTTAAAGTACGTTATAAACACATTTTGATTTCATGTGCTTGAATTTGAAATAAATGTTTAAGTACTGAAATTACTACAATTAAAGTTGAAATAAAATTAATTACAACTATTTAGATATATTTAAAGAATTATAAAAATGATAAGTGATAAATTATTAAAAATGATAAAAAGATAAATAATATAATTATAATAAAACAATATAAGAAATATAAATTAATTACTAAAATGACTAAAACTAAAGCTGAAATAAAATTCATTAAAACTAAATTTATGTACTAAATTATAATAGCACATAATAAAATGACTAAAACTTCAATGATCAGAATTCTAGATTGTTGTACATATTGCCTAATGTAAAATCCTGAAGCAGAATCATGTCAGAACCTTAAGCAGATGTTTTTCTCCAGTACACTTATTCCAGTTCATGTTCCCCTGGAGCAACCTGCAGTTTAGAGCTTTGCTTTAAGGCACAGCAGTGATAGCGCATGGCTAGAGACCTTCCAGCGTATCAGCCCTGAGATATAACCACTACACCACACCACCGACGTCAGCAAACCCACTGTGGGCGGACTGAGTCTGAAACTACATGAATCTGACAGCCCAATCACAGTACAGTACATGAATGTCTTCAACAAGTGGAGAACAACGTCTAGGTGCTTCTGAATCATGTCCATAGTCCTCCACTGTCTGTCTCTCTCTCTCTCTCTCTCTCTCTCTCTCCATAGATCAGACATGAAGAGGCGTTTGGAGAAGTTGAAGTTCACAGGTACTCATCTCTCATGTCTCATTTCACTCATCGTCTTCTGCTGTCTGTCTGTTGCCTGATGCTAAACAGAACTTTCTCTTTTTAATTCTCTCTTCTTTTCTTTTTCTTTTCTAAGCCTTTTTGTGTACACAAGTATATGAATATAGCTCCTTTTCCCCAATTCACAACCACCTACCTGCCAGTTGCCCACACACAATGGTACAGTACCATGGTACGACTCCCACAGCACCCTGAGAGCCCAATGATTTATATACTGTATATACACATTCACACACATCCGTCTTGAATTGAGAGATTTAATTGTGTTATTTTGGCAGAACATTTAGGAGAAATTAAATGAAGTTCAGACTAATTATGTGGGCTTTTTAATGACTAAATCAGTAACAAATATCTACAGGGCAGAGCAGAGCAGGGTTATTGTAGTTAACTAAAGCTAAATCTAAAACCATAAAATTGCTTTTTTTGTAACCTGAAAAAAAATAAATGTTAACTGAAATTATGTATATATATATATATATATATATATATATATATATACACGTTATAAATGTACACAATTAAAAAACAAACGGATAAATATGAAAAACTTAGAAAAACATTAAAAACAAATGGATACTATAAAAATAAAAATATTAATAAAAACTATAATAATATCTCAAAATAATACTGAGGCAGAGTGGTCAATATAATAAAACAAAAACGAATAAAAATGAGAAAAAGCAACATAATTAATTACTAAAACGGGAACTAAAATTTTAATGAAAATAGATAATATAAAGATAAAAACGAATTCCAAATATTAATAAGAACTGCAATAGTATCTCAATGATACTACAATAATACTGGGGCAGAGTGGTCAATATAAAAAAACAAAATCTAATAAAAAAATACTAAAACTTTAACTAAAATTTATATATTAAAAAAACAATTCAAAGTATACATAAAAATTCTTGATGTACTAAAATAAGTACTAAATATTATCTCAATGATACTCAAATAATACTGGGGCAGAGTAGTCAATATAATAAAACAAAAACTAATAAAAATGAGAAACAACAAAACTTTAGCTAAAATTGAAATGAATGTGGATGATATAACAATTACATGGTAATGTATGCACATAATGATGCTAGCAGTCCTAACCATGAAAATACATAATTTATTGTTCTTGAAATTATACAGGATTCATATAGAACCTAATTAATTGTGTCCGTTTTTTTCTTTGTATTTTCGATTAGCATGCTTAGGCTGCTAAGTTAACATTCTGTCATTCCCTGTGAGTAGCATGCTAATCAGTTAGCCTGCTAGGCTAACACAACCAGTGGAAGTTTTAGTAATCAGAGCAAAATATTGAATTTCACGCTGTATTCAGAAATGCATGTTGTAATATAATATTCATAATCAATAATGATGTTCATTTGTAAAAGTGTATAGAAATATGTATTATAAAACAGACAGATGCTAAATTACTTTCCATAACCGTCTCCAACAGAAAGATATGACACTTCTGAGTGGATTGCCTCTTTACTGCCCTCTTTTGGTTGGTCCTCTAGTTTTTCCCTGACTTTTCCCAGCAACTGGATGTGATCTAATTTCTTTAACCTCTGTGTTTTGTTCACTCAACTGTAGGCGTGTCAGCACGGATTCGCCCAACACTTAGAACACCTTCTGTTCTATGGGGCAGACACCACTTCCCAGAATGCATCAGGAAACACTGCCCTCCACATTTGTGCCCTTTACAACAAGGTAACCTGACAGAGGCTGACAGTAAAACACCAATACAGATGTGACACCGGTGCCTTTGACTTTCAAGGTGTAATACGATCTTATTTTATTATTAATTATATACTTAAAACATTTTTTTTGATTATTTGATTAGCTTTAATTTTAAACAATATAATTTTAATTTAATTTTAATTTGAGTTTTCTTTGTAATTTTATGTTCTTTCTGTGCCATTTTTCTTTCTTTTTTTATAATATTATAATTTAGGTTTATTTTTAATTCAGTTTTAGTTTTACCTTCAGCTAAAACTTATCTCAGGTCATTAAAAAAATGTTTTGTGTGTCTGTGTCTAATATTTATACATATTTAATATTTTTTTTATTTTTTATTTTTTAGCTTTATTCAGTTCTTCTGCAGGTCTTAAAAAAATCTTCGAAAGGTCTTAAATCAGAGCAGGAAGTCAGAAATTGATAAAGTCACGGCATTAAATGTTGCATGCACTGCAAATAATGAATATCTTCCTCAGTATTTTGGACTTGTTTTCCAATACAAATATTCTTAAACCAAAATTACTTGAGGTGCGAAATGTAGATATGAAGCCTTGCTTTCTGAGAAATTGAACAAAATTAAGTGAGTTCATTTTTTCTGAGAAACTGAACAAAATTAAAAGTTTATGTTTAAAACAAGAACAAATATCTGTCAATAGGATATGAAAACTTATTTTTCTCTTTGAATTAAGTAGATTTTTCTGAGCCCATTGGCAGATTTGTTCTTTTTTAATCATAAACTTTTTATCAGTTTCCCAGAAAACAAGACTGCTTATCTTGATTTAAGAATCTGTCCAATCAGGAGAGCTGCGCCCGGGTCCTTCTTTACCGAGGAGCCAATAAGGAGATAAAGAACAAACACGGTCAAACCCCTTTCCAGGTATCTGTGTGTTAATCGTTCTAATCAAAATGACTTCTTATACATGCATGTGGGAGGTTTCACCACTGTACTAAACATGAAAGGCTGGCAAGACATAAAGACATTTACATAGATAAATAATCAAAATTGCGAGTGCATGTTTTCTAGAATTGCAAAGATTGTCCTCATATTAAAGACTGCATTGTTGCAAAGTATATAGCAATGCTGTGTTTGACAGGTCGCTGTGATGTCTGGCCATTTTGAACTCGGAGAAATCATCAAAAATCACAATAATGCAGATGTCGGTAAGTTTATATTTAAAATGTGCAAGAAGACAGAAAGAAATAAGCATACCATAGCTCTCCTCCAAAATCTAGCTTATGCAGGCTGTTCTTTAAAGGTGGGGTAAGCGATTTTTCAAAAACGCTTTAGAAAACTGATTCGGGCCGACTAGCAAAACAAACTTGTAGCCAATCAGCAGTAAGGGGCGTGCCTAATCATGATGTGGAGGAGAGAGCGTTCAGCGCTCACATTAGCGAGCCGAGCGACAGAAAGATAGAGATGGCGGATAAAAAACAAAAGAGGAAAACGTCTGCGGAACAAAAGAAGCAATAAGTCAAGAAGTAGGACCTGTGTAAATATCGGATCAGCTTTCCAGCGCTGGAGAGAACGCCTGCGATCGGACGCCGAGGTTGCTTCGTTTCTTCTTGATAGGTGAGTAACACCGTGTCTGCGCCGCAACAGCTAAAGTCTGTCTAGTACACTGGACGCGACAAAGCGACCGTTGAAAATCATTTGAAATTTGTGTCAATACGTCATGAATAGAACGCAGCAGTAGTTTTCTGTCGGGGATTTGTCGTGCCGCGCCGCATTCAGTGTAGACCATAGATATGTACTGTATATATATCTATGGTGTAGACAGCATCACTGATTATAATGAGTTCTATAGTATTTTGTCGCGCCGCGCCACTCGCGTACACACGGTGTAACATTGGTTTTGCTTTGTTTCACAGAACTAATCGTTGCCTGGGATGCGTATGTATGTGTGGGGCGGAGCTATCAAAATAGGGGCGAGACCCCTTTGGGGTAGGGGCGTGTTTGTTTTGGTGATTTCAAATGTCAACATTAGCTACCAGAAATCACTTACCCCACCTTTAAGACATGATTTTGTTGCCTGCAAAGATGCCTTATTTTGGCCAAATTGGAAGGCAGAATCACACGCGTCCTTCATAGAGAAGCCAAAACCCATAACGCTTTGTGACAAGCTCAGTGTGAAAAATTTAATTACTGATAAACAGCTATTTCATCTAATTAAAATATACCATTTTACTCAATATTTGTGTTTTTTTTATTTTTATGCTTATTAGAGTGTTGTATCATTAGCTTAGATACCAGTGTTGTTATTATAAACATATTATTTAAGTATAAAAAAATGATCATAATATAAAAAAATCAACAATAATCATTAATCAGCTGAAATAAAAAAAAAATATATAAAATAATAAAATATCATAATAAAATAATAATAAAAATAAAAAACTAAAATGAAATAAATGTAGGCACTAAAATTAAAAATAAAGGCAAAAGCTAATTCAAAATAAAATAAATAATATTTATTTACAAAGTAAATAATACTAAAATAACACTATTAGGAACATGCTAAAGTCAAGCTCCATTTGAATCAATTCTCACATGCTTCATTATTTTCTACCTATGTAGAGCTTCCAAATCGCTTGCTTGTGAAGTTCCTTTGAAGGCAGCTGCCTAGGTAGACATCAAGGCAGCTCACTAGGTTCTGGAACAGAGCCCATCTCTATATGATCTCTTCTTCTCTAATCTTTTATTCTTTTCCCACCAGTTCCGTTTTTGGAAACCCCCAAATACTCTCCTCTCATTATGGACGGTATGTTGAATCAAGCCATCATGGCTGGCCTTCAGCATCCTCACCCGCTGCTCCGCGCCAAGAGCGAGAACACGGTGACGACGCTCATGGAACCCGTAGTGCTGCCCGCCGCTGCCGCCAGCATGCCACCTGCTCAGGTAACCTCCTGCTGGCCATCAGGGGAACACGCCAGCACAGACATCAGTCGCCAAATCATTTGTTTTCTCTCATTTCAATCAGACTCAGCGCCGGGCCTCTTTCGCTTTGAGGAGCTCCAGCAGTCCCCGTGGAGCCCGAACCCGATCCCCGTCCCGAGGGAGAGAGGGAGGAGAGATGGAGGAAAAGCAGCACAAACAACGAGGGAGGCAGGGGTGAGTACAGATCCCTGGTGACCATTTTTGACCATTGTATATAAAGTGGTGATGTTTTTCAATATCAAATCCTGTAAAAGTTTCACAGGTTTTGTTGGTGCAGCAACACTAAAAAAATCAAAGTCACTAAAAAAAAAAAAACCCTGATATATATAATTGAGTCTGAAATAAATCAGTGTTTTCTTTTAATCAGTAATTGTTTTAAACATGAACCATCTGAATAAACCAATTCACTCAATTAAATACATAAATGAATAGATTTAAAAATACATACATACATACATACATAGAAAAAAGCAAATGCATATGATAAAAAATTTTTTTAAATAAAAATGATAATGATTAAAATCAGCAAATAATACTAAAAATGAGATTGAAATGTGATTATATAAATAAATAATATAGCTAAAAGTACAGTAATATACTAATGCTAATTACTTTAGCTAATTAAAGAAAATATTACATAATGTAACAGAAACTAAATATTTTCCAAATTATATTTCACTATTACAAAATGAATAGATTTAAAAATACATACATACATACATACATAGAAAAAAGCAAATGCATATGATAAAAAAAATTAAATAAAAATGATAATGATTAAAATCAGCAAATAATACTAAAAATGAGATTGAAATGTGATTATATAAATAAATAATATAGCTAAAAGTACAGTAATATACTAATTACTTTAGCTAATTAAAGAAAATATTACATAATGTAACAGAAACTAAATATTTTCCAAATTATATTTCACTATTACAATTTTTCTATAATTATATTATATTATATTATATTGTATTGTATTGTATTGTATTGTATTGTATTGTATTGTATTGTATTGTATTATATTATATTTTTCTTTTTTTTTGAATTTATATATTTTTTTATTTAAAATTTTTATGTTGTTTTTGTGCTTTTGTCATTTTTATTAGTTTTTGTTTAGATCGAATTTATTTTTGTTTCAGTTTTAGTTCAGTTTTAGCTTTCATTTATTTACAGTTTTCATTTTCATTTAGTTTAGTTTTTTTTATTTAATTCAGCTTTATTTAAATGAGAGAATTAGACATTGTAGTGCTTCACATGAGAGAGCGAGACTTTCTAGGAAACTTATTTATCTATTATTGTAGCGCTTTGTCTCATTCCTGGAAAAGCTACAGTATTGTGGTTAACTTTAGAAGCGCTGCTAGTTTAGTTACTTACCGACGCTCTGTGTTGATGACAAACGGCACAAATCTTTCTGACTGGGAAGAACAGTTCAGGCTGTGCTGCAAAATCAATCATCAGCCTCTCAGCAGGCCTAAAGCACAGCAAACCAGAGCAACTCCTGCAACCACGGGCTGCTTTTTAACCAAGCTCAAACCGATGGAAATGAGAATCACCATAGGGCATCATAAATTAATAAATGAATTTCCCAGGATGCCTCTGGGTTATAATTACATTTGTTTTCTTTCAGTTTACCCCGTCGTTTGATTTCAGTGCTGGGAAACGTTCCTTTGGTGAATAAACAATCTCAACCTGTCAGGAACTTTTCCGGGTCAAATTTCACCCCCAATAAAAAAAGATTATATAAAATAATTTAACAACACAAGTTCACAGTTGTCTGATGTTGGTTAATGGTCACAGTCTGATGTTGGTTAATGGTCACAGGACATGCAGGTAAACAAATAAAAAAGTGTTTTATCTTAATTGTTTTCATTTTAGAAGTATTTATTTAAATTTTACATTTTTATAATTTAATTTAATTTAAATCTTTTGTTGTATTACCTTTAAAAAGCACAGCAATATATATTTAAATATGTATACTTTTTTATATTTTTCTTTTTTTTTGAATTTATATATTTTTTTATTTAAAATTTTTATGTTGTTTTTGTGCTTTTGTCATTTTTATTAGTTTTTGTTTAGATCGAATTTATTTTTGTTTCAGTTTTAGTTCAGTTTTAGCTTTCATTTATTTACAGTTTTCATTTTCATTTAGTTTAGTTTTTTTTTATTTAATTCAGCTTTATTTAAATGAGAGAATTAGACATTGTAGTGCTTCACATGAGAGAGCGAGACTTTCTAGGAAACTTATTTATCTATTATTGTAGCGCTTTGTCTCATTCCTGGAAAAGCTACAGTATTGTGGTTAACTTTAGAAGCGCTGCTAGTTTAGTTACTTACCGACGCTCTGTGTTGATGACAAACGGCACAAATCTTTCTGACTGGGAAGAACAGTTCAGGCTGTGCTGCAAAATCAATCATCAGCCTCTCAGCAGGCCTAAAGCACAGCAAACCAGAGCAACTCCTGCAACCACGGGCTGCTTTTTAACCAAGCTCAAACCGATGGAAATGAGAATCACCATAGGGCATCATAAATTAATAAATGAATTTCCCAGGATGCCTCTGGGTTATAATTACATTTGTTTTCTTTCAGTTTACCCCGTCGTTTGATTTCATTGCTGGGAAACGTTCCTTTGGTGAATAAACAATCTCAACCTGTCAGGAACTTTTCCGGGTCAAATTTCACCCCCAATAAAAAAAGATTATATAAAATAATTTAACAACACAAGTTCACAGTTGTCTGATGTTGGTTAATGGTCACATGACATGCAGGTAAACAAATAAAAAAGTGTTTTATCTTAATTGTTTTCATTTTAGAAGTATTTATTTAAATTTTACATTTTTATAATTTAATTTAATTTAAATCTTTTGTTGTATTACCTTTAAAAAGCACAGCAATATATATTTAAATATGTATACTTTTTTATAAATTTTTAATCAACTGTAATATGCTATAAACAGCAAAAAAAAAACCATTGTATTATAATAATTAGAATCAGAATGAGATTTTTTGGAAAAAAAAAAATATAAAAAATATATATATATATATATATATATATACTTAGGTCTAAAAACAATCACCATTCAGAATAATTAAATAGTAATAATAATAACTATAAGTAAATTACCAAAAACTAAAATGTTTGGATGCATTAATGAGAAGGGTAAATGTGCTTAATTGTCATGACCATTTTTAATGGTCCTAAAAATAGGTTTCATTTTTGGCTTTAATTATATTTTAAGCAAAACGTCATTATTTCTTTCTTTTTCTTTTGGGGCAAAATGTGACCTGGACGTTTTGTCTTGAGATTCATCATACTGCATTTTAGCTTATAGCGTTTGAGATGTTTCACTCCACATTAGCTGTTCAGTAGTGCGTGAACATCAGGGGGACGTTACAGGAAAACCACTTGTATTGATAACCACAGAAATGTCATTGATTATATGGACAAATTTCAAGTGTAAATACATGTTTAGATCTTCTATCATTGTGGTGTTTTTATATGTTAAACTGTCAGCGTTGGTTTCTGTTGCACTCTTATGGTACATTACAGAAGCTCTGACTCACTATTTTGCACGTCGTGATTTGCGCTGTTCGGCTTCTGGCCAAAGCTCCACTGCCATACTGAGTTAATTCTTACTCAGTGGCTAAGAAACAAACACTTTCTGCTGTGACCAAGAATCAGTCATCATGCTAAAACATTCACTCTGTGGCGTCTATACAGTAGTATATCTGACGTTTATTCAGACTAGAAGTGGATTCTTACACTTTTGCTTTTCCGTTTGGTCCAGCCAGTCTTGAAAGTTTGGTAGCATCCTTGAAATAATGATTTTGTATGAGGGTTTTGTCCCACGGTGTTCAATAATGGATGAGATCCAAATACTAAAGAGTTATTACAATCATATTCCTGCACCAAATCCTTGGAAACTTACCCTATTTAACAAAGCCAAGCCTACATTATTCATTGGCACTAATGCACAAAGTCACCCGCCTACACTATTTTTTATTACTTTGGATAGGATACAACTTTTTGCCTGCATGTTCACATTATTGTATTCTGTATTCCTCTGTCTGCCCCAGTGTTATTTTAATATTATTTGTATATATTTATGTATTTATTGACATTTTAAATTAGATTTTATTCAATTTCATTGTAGTTTTAGTAATTGTTTATCAGTTATTGTTTTTTTAAATAAATATTTCTATATAGTTTTTATTCATTTTTATTTTAGTTTTAATTTTAATAACTATGAGTTTTTTATTTTAGGCTTATTATATGTTTTGTTTATTTTTATTAGTTTTTTTATATTTCTATATAGCTTTATATCTATTTCAGTTTTACTTTTAGTTATTTTAGTGCTTTAGCTTACACATATTTATTTCAGTTAGTTGCCAAAGGCAATATTTGTGTTCAAGTATTTGTTTAAATATTTTAAAGTATAAGTTTGTGTTTTTGTAATTTTTTATAGTTTTTTTTATACAGTATATTTCTATATAGCCTTGATATATTAGTATTTTATATTTCTATTTATCTTTAATTGATATTTATTTCAGTTGTAGATATTTTAGTACTTTAGCTTTAACATATTTATTTCAGTTAGTTGTGAAAGGCCTAATTTTTTTTTTTTTTTTTTTTTTTTTTTGGGGGTTTTAATTTTTTTTTTTTTTTTTTTTTTTTTTGGTTTTTTATTTATATATATATATCTATATATATATATATATATATACAGTATATATAACATTTGTTGTCCTATATAGCTTTCTATTTGTTTTATGTAATATTTTCACAGTTTAGTTGTAATATTTTAGTATGCCAACTTAAACATAAATTAGAAGTGTTGCCTTAGCTATAACTGAAATGTTTGTTTTTTAATCTAATATTTATTCTATTTTATTTCAGCTTTATTTTTCAATTACAGAAAAATATTTTTAATAGGTTTAGTTGTGGTTAACAGTAACAGCACTGGCCGCTCCGTGTGTTTGTGTGTGTTATAGAGGAGGTCAGAGGAAGCGTCTCTACAGCGCCGTTCCGGGTCGCGTGTTTGTGGCGACGCGTTCTCGCTCCGCTCATGGTGAGCGCGAGATCAGCCTCAGCAAAGGGGACAAGGTCAAAGGTCAGAAGACTTCTCTTCAAGTCAGTATAAACATCTGAATATTTAAAGTTTATTAAAGCTGTGTCAAACCCTCTCAGTGTTGAGTGTAGGTGAAGGGGGATTCTGGGAAGGAACAGTGAAGGGCAGAACAGGCTGGTTTCCCGCTGACTGTGTAGAAGAGGTGCTGCCCCAAACCCAGGAGCAGCACACAGGTACTGCATTCAAATCACACCTCAGCTCTCTTTAATATCTCAGTGGTGTCTGTTAAGATGAAATAGAAATAAATTAGCCTTTATTTAAGTCTTAACTGTGTCTCAAACAGTACTCCGGTTTGAAGAGGTGCTAATGTGTGGACAGTAAGAACTAAAACATTTATTTCATGAATTTTAACCCTCAAATAAATGCTCAAACAAATGTCCTATGATCCCTTACAGGGTTGTTACCTGTTGACAGCTCTTGGTGTAAATTCATATATCAGCAAATGTTTTCCTTATGGATTCTGGATCGTTTTTGACAATAGAAGGAATCGGAAAAATAGCTGAGATATGAGTTGATATTTGAAGCATAACTGAGAAATCCAGCTCTCCTGATCTATGAAAGATAAACGCTAATGTTCTTCCTCTGTTCTTACGTGGTTATCTAAATGTGGACTTCTGTTCTGCTTAAATTACGCTGTATGTAATAACTATCGACAAACCATAATCCTAAAACACAATGGGGAATTATTTCATTTCTTTATGAATCCTTTATGGGTCTTTTCTCTTTTTTTGAGGATGTCCCCAAGAGCTTTTCTCAGTGGTGATTTGCCTTCTCACATAATCTTCATGCGCACAGCACACGAATATGCAAAATCACATCAATTTGAATACATCACACTTCCACTTACACAGATATACACGCCTACATGTGCTAACAGTCAGAGTGTGTGTGTGTGTGTGTGTGTGTTTCAGAGAGCCGCAGTGAGAAGGCAAAGAGGAAACTGTTTCGTCATTACACAGTAGGAACGTACGATGGTCTTGAAGTGCCCAGGTGGGAACAGAACGGAATCTGAATTCATTTGTTCAAATTTTGAATATTTAAATTTGAATTAAATAGACCTTATCTGTCTATTTAATTTATATAATCTGTTCATTTGAAATGTTCTATATCAGTATAATATGCTGATTTGCTGCTCAAGAAACATTTCTGATTATTATCAATGTTGAAAACAATTGTGCTGCTTCATATTTTTGTGGAAACTGTGAAACATTTTATTTTTCAGGATTATTTGATGAAGTTCGAAAGAACAGCATTAATTTGAAATGGAAATATTTACATTATAAATGTCTTTACTGTTACTTTTGATCAATTTAATGCATCTTTTCTAAATACAAGTAATAACTAAAAAAAAAATCTTACTGCCCCCAAACTATTAGTTAATATTCCATAATTTCTAAAATGTACTGTAGAAATAACTTACAACTCTATGATAATATAGTATATATGTTAAAAACTGAACTAAAATCATGTTAATCCTAAAGTGGTGTCACTTAGATTGTGCTGTGCCTCTATATTGGAAATGGGTTTTCTTTTGTGATAAAGTGTGTGCACACTAGCAATTATGAACTAAACTATACATGTTGATCCAGTTAAATCTATCGATGGGTTTTTGTCAAATGGATTCACCACAAAAAAGATTAGCGGCTGTTTCCTGTTTCAAACGTTTGCTGGCAGGTGCAGAAAGCGAGTCTCTGCCTCCACTAGACTGTATGCAAATGTCACAGCCACTTTCAAAAAATTACACAACAATGTTTGGATCTGTGGCTCTCATGTGGAATATTAACACATGCGGTGTGAGCCACTGCTGTCTCTCTGCTGCCGCTCTCTTGTCTCTGATCTGTCTCTCTCTCACGCACCGTGCATCAGCTGAAACGGTGTGGTTTCCAGTGGATATGTCAAATTGTGTGCATACGTTGTGTTTTGTGTTCATGTATGTGTGCATGGGTGTGTGTGAGAGTGTCCGTGCACATATAAGCTGTCTTGATCATCTGTTGCCATGCAGGCCGAGTGAGTGGTGAATACCAGTATGCGCTCGCATCTCTCACCCACCCATCAAAATCCCACAATTTATCTCCGGTTCTGTATGAAAGGAATAGATCACCCAGAAATGAAAATTCTGTCATTATTTACTCACCCTCATTTCGTTCCAAACCACAACAGTGTTAATGTTATTATTAATTTTTTGTCCAAAAAGGACCATTTTTGAAGAAGATTTTTTAAAGAAAGATTTAAAAAAAATTTTTAAATAAGTATCTTCCGCTCACCAAGGCTGCATTTATATAAAAATACAATAAAAACAGTAATATTGTGAAATATTATTATTACAATTTAAAAGAAATGTTTTCTATTGTAATATATTTTAAAATGTAATTTATTTCTGTGATCAAAGCTGAATTTTCAGCATCATTACTCCAGTCTTCAGTGTCACATGATCTTCAGAAATCATTCTAATATGCTGATTTGATGCTCATGAAACATTTCTGATTATTATCAATGTTAAATACCGTTGTGCTGCTTCATAATTTTGTGTAATTTTTTTTTCAGGATTTTCTGATGAATAGAAAGTTTAAAAGAGCATGATACATGTCTTTTCTTTCACTTTTCATCAATTTAAAGCAACCTTACTGATTAATTTCTTTAAAAAATGATCTTACTTTAGTCTATATTCTCATTATTTCCCAGTCTTCTGAAGTCATACAGTATGATGCGTGCTGTGAGTAACACACCATATTTAAGTAATTTATTGACTGAAAATCTTTTTCTCCATCAAAGCTCTGAAATTTCATTTCTGTTTGCATCAGTGAGAAATGCCACACAAATGAGCTGTGCTACTTTTCAGGACTTTTATGCTGTGTTTTGGCCCTTTTTATCAGCAACTCCTTTGAGTCTTTGACTTAGCTCAACCAATAAAGCACTCATTCCTTCAGCATGGCGGCGTTGGTTCACCATTCCCATAGTGGCCTCTAGAGGATGCAGCGCGAGTTCCCATTCAAAAGGAAGCGTCTCAGGTTATGCATGAAACCTAAGAATGGGAGCGAGATGCTGAGTCCCTTCGCAATGCTTCAGGAATTGCTGCATGTCTCCTTCAGGCAAGAAGTGGAATGGCGTATTTTACAGGTGCCTTTTTATACTCTCGGCCGCACCAGCTATGATGTCATAGGCTGCCGCCTGCCAATGTCAAGTTCATTGTCGTGTTTAACTCATGCTTCAGACAGTGGTCATACGGAGGCATTCCCCATAGCACCCTCTAGGGGACGCAGTGTCTCATTCCCCTTCTCAGGGAACCATGGTTACATGCGCAACCTGAGACGTTTTCCGTTATTATTAGTAGTCTTTCATATGAGCTTCTCTCTTCTCTCTCTGACAGTGACTACATCATAAAGGAGAAAACTGTACTTCTGCAGAAAAAAGACAATGAAGGCTTCGGTTTTGTACTCCGAGGGGCCAAAGGTAAGTGATGGACATCAGCGAGCTCTTTTCTGGTTTGATAACAGAGCACAGCATGACATAGACGGATCACGTCCATGATTGTGATCTGTGATCTCCAGCCCAGACTCCTGTTGAGGAGTTCAGCCCGACTCCAGCCTTTCCTGCTCTGCAGTACCTCGAGTCTGTCGACGAAGGGGGCGTCGCGTGGAGGTCCGGCCTGCGGATGGGGGACTTCCTGATCGAGGTCAGCAAAGATGTCGCCTCCTTTGATGCAACCTTGTTTTAGACATCTAATGAACCATTAAAACAAGTTTTTATTAGATAAAGAGCCATAGAATGTTATATAGAAGACAGAATGCTGCATCGCTACAAAAGCCAAAACTAGTTTAGCGGTATAGTCTCCAGTCTGTGAGGTGTTAAACCCAACACTGAACAAATCTTAACACCTACACTGAGGTGATAAACCTCACTGAGATACTTGTGTTACCTACTTTAATTTGATTCTGGAAGAGAAGATGACATGGATCTTGTGTTCTCTGTGTATGCCATCTTGAGTATGTGGTGCTGCAAAATATATTTTTATTGATACGTCTCCAGACGCAATGCCCTGTTAGCAAAAACCTTCACCTCACGGTTCCCAGCTGGTTAATTTGGAGAGTGTGAATCATGTTGAATCATTTCGAATCAAGTCTGATGATAATGCTCAAGACACCCACTTGTGTTTCTCTCTTTCTCCAAACTGCAAATCAAATTTCCTTTCTTATATAATTTTTAAATATAGTTTTCTTTAAAAAAATAATAAAATCTTTTGTAAGTCTTTGTGAAAATCACCTGAATTGAAAAATAGAGTAGAAATAGAATATTTGGAATATACACATTCAAAAGTTCAGGTTTGGTAACAACTTGTGTTACCTACTTTAATTTGATTCTGGAAGAGAAGATGACATGGATCTTGTGTTCTCTGTGTATGCCATCTTGAGTATGTGGTGCTGCAAAATATATTTTTATTGATACGTCTCCAGACGCAATGCCCTTTTAGCAAAAACCTTCACCTCACGGTTCCCAGCTGGTTAATTTGGAGAGTGTGAATCATGTTGAATCATTTCGAATCAAGTCTGATGATAATGCTCAAGACACCCACTTGTGTTTCTCTCTTTCTCCAAACTGCAAATCAAATTTCCTTTCTTATATAATTTTTAAATATAGTTTTCTTTAAAAAAAAAAAAAAATCTTTTGTAAGTCTTTGTGAAAATCACCTGAATTGAAAAATAGAGTAGAAATAGAATATTTGGAATATACACATTCAAAAGTTCAGGTTTGGTAACATTTTTTTTTTAGCATTTAGCATTTATTTGATTAAAAATGCAATAAAAATGCTAATATTGTGAAATGTTATTACGATTTACGATTTAGTGGTTTTTATTTATTTATGTTTTAAAATGTAATTTATTCTTGTGATCAAAACTGAATTTTCAGCATCATTACTCCAGTCTTCAGTGTCACATGATCCTTCAGAAATCATTCTAATATGCTTATTCACTGCTCAAGAAACATTTCTGATTATTATCAATGTTAAGAACAGTTGTGCTTCTTTTCTATATACTTATTATATATTATTATAAGTGATACCATATGTGCGATACACTGTGATGCATTTTTTCAGTATTCTTTGTAATTCTTTCTTTAAAAAAATACTGACCTGCAACCTTTGAATGGTTATGTGTATTACAATGTATGTTAAGTTACTATTGATTGAAATATGATGGCTGTATTTTCACAGGTGAATGGAATCAATGTGGTGAAGGTGGGTCACAGGCAGGTGGTGAACATGATTCGTCAGGGCGGGAACAGTCTGATGGTGAAGGTCGTCATGGTAGCGCGAAATCCTGAGATGGAGGAAATGCCTAAGAAGAAAGGTCAGAGAGAGCGATTTTACTGTGGCTTTGTCTATGGGAGTATGAATGAATGACATTGCAGGCAGTTTTTGATTTGATTTAACAGCGCTCTCTTTCCCTTTAGTTCCCCAGCAAAGTAAGCGGCTGACCCCTCCGGCTATAGCTCTGCGCTCCAAATCCATGACTTCAGAACTGGAGGAGATGGGTACAGTCTTAAAAACACATATACACACACCTTCCATACACATACACGCATGAAATGCATGTTATTCTATTAGGCATTTACTGTTATCATAAACTCTGATATTACACTTTCAATCCTCTTTTTGGCTGATAATTTGCTTCTTTGTCTTTCTTTCTTCTTTGCACACAGTGGAGAAAGGTCTGTGCAATGTCTTGTCATTTTGAACCATTAAAATATTTTAGAATGAATCTCACAAAAGTCATCCAGGACACATTTCACCCCAAAATACTAACTAACTAACTATGAATCCTAAAAAGTCATTTTATGGGAAATTTGCATATTTGTTGCATATGGATGTTTAAATTTTGTTTTCACGATGCTTCTCCATGCTATTCTCCTCAGTGACTGTCAGTAGATTAATAGTTTTTTTTTCTCTTTCCCTTTAGTTCCCCAGCAAAGTAAGCGGCTGACCCCTCCGGCTATAGCTCTGCGCTCCAAATCCATGACTTCAGAACTGGAGGAGATGGGTACAGTCTTAAAAACACATATACACACACCTTCCATACACATACACGCATGAAATGCATGTTATTCTATTAGGCATTTACTGTTATCATAAACTCTGATATTACACTTTCAATCCTCTTTTTGGCTGATAATTTGCTTCTTTGTCTTTCTTTCTTCTTTGCACACAGTGGAGAAAGGTCTGTGCAATGTCTTGTCATTTTGAACCATTAAAATATTTTAGAATGAATCTCACAAAAGTCATCCAGGACACATTTCACCCCAAAATACTAACTAACTAACTATGAATCCTAAAAAGTCATTTTATGGGAAATTTGCATATTTGTTGCATATGGATGTTTAAATTTTTTTTCACGATGCTTCTCCATGCTATTCTCCTCAGTGACTGTCAGTAGATTAATAGTTTTTTTATATATTTTTACAGTATTTGTATTTCACAACCATAATATTTAAATACAATTTTAATATTATTAATTGGAAATTGTATTTGGTCATGAAAAGAATGTTACAATGCAAAAACAAAACACAAATTATCCTAAAACAATTTTGTAATTCTTTCTCTAGTTGCATCGTTTTCATTATGCAAAAAAAACTTTCTTGTTTTAGGGGTGAAATATGTCTTAGTTTTCTGACAGGTTTTACGAAATTAACTGTTTAATCATATCATAGTGTTGCAGAGAGTTTCTGTTTTTTAGTTGGATAATTTGTCTTCTCATATAAAATTTATCAAGGTTATTAATGTCCTTTTATTAGTTTATTAGTCAGTATCAGTCT
This sequence comes from Sinocyclocheilus grahami, assembly GCF_001515645.1. Classification (NCBI taxonomy): domain Eukaryota; kingdom Metazoa; phylum Chordata; class Actinopteri; order Cypriniformes; family Cyprinidae; genus Sinocyclocheilus; species Sinocyclocheilus grahami. The sequence goes on from NW_015505754.1 coordinate 589,297, forward strand.
AGATTTTAAACAATAGACAACAGTATGCAGTTTATATGTATTAGTTATAAAATTAGTTTCTTTCAGTGACAGTGAAAACATGTTATAATGTTTGTTGGCTGTCAGTTTTCTTCTTAGTTTGTTACCATGACAACTGAAAATAGACTGCAAACTTGAGAAAAATACTTGCTGTTTATTGACACCGATTGTTAATACTGTTACAAGGGAATAATTTTAAATAATGATTTAAGAAATGTTACATTGTCACCATAGTGTCCGGTTAAACATGCTCTTATAAAAGCATATTATTGCATTTTTAACATTACTCACTTCCTTTTGCAGCTGCCTCGCCGTGGAAGAAGAAACCAGGTGACTTGATTTTTCTTTTGTTTTCTTCAAATGCATAAGGGTTATGAAATGTGTATTATGACTGCCTCTAGTTAGTATGATTACCACATAGAATGCATTTAAGAGCAATTCATGAAATTCCACAAGTTTCTCTGGCATGTGTGGATTATGTATTAAGATCATTACGGTCAGATACACGTGTAGCTGTCTCTGTGTATTTTTGTGTGAAGTTGCTAATGTTTTTGTATGTGTCGATGCTCAGATCATACAGAGAGCTCTCAAGCTCCAGAAAAGAAGAAGAGCGTCTATCAAATGGCCCTTAGTAAGAAACCCGTCCTTTTCATTTATTATATCTCATCTCCTGATATACATTTTTTACTGTATACACACTTTTGAATCTCACATTTAAAGTATATTATTATATCCAGGTGATTCACCTCAAGTTTTGTAGCATGTTAATTTTCTCCTGTTGTCCTTCAGATAAACTGGATGAGATTCTAGCCGCTGCTCAGCAGACAATTAGCACATCAGACTCTCAGGGTCACAGAGGTCACGGGGGCAAGAAGGAACGAAACAAGGGCTTTAACGCTAATGAGGTAACATCTCTGTTTCATTATATCTGTTCTGATTAACATAGAGTTTCGACAGTCTTGAGGAAGCTACTTTTGAAGTCAAGTTACTCATAATTTAAACTACAGTCAGTATGGCATCTTTTGCCATTTATCATCAGCATAAACTTTAACCAGCATCTTTAAAAAAACAACAGCATGAGCAGCAGCATGTAGCTAAATATTTCGGCATAAACAAATGCTGTGTGGGGACTTAAATTGGTGAAATGTTCAGAACAAAACAATTTGCTTTCACACATGAAATCTTGTTTGATTATTGCATCAGCTTGCTCAGTAGCTACAAGAAAATCTTGAAAAGAGTTTTATATACAGCTTTGAAACAGTAGTTTTGGCAGAAGAAAAGGGTTCTTTGATGTGTGTTGCTACATATGACCACTTGCATTTGCTCGCCTGTCTTAGCTGTTGCACAGTCATGTTAGTAAGGCTTTTCGCCTAGTAATAAGTGTAAGAGTGATACCGCATCTGTGCTGCAGGTGCTGAGAAAAAGTATATTTACAAGCAGTTATTGTGTGGAAGTAGAGTTGTAAGATTGTCTGATGTAGAGTCGTCTTTCACTGAGGCAGCAAGGAAATGTGCTAAATATTCCATCCCATCAGTCTTTTCCCGTTTTTTACAGCAAACTTTTGAACAATCAGGTGTTGGCGTGATGTCATCAGGGCCTGGGTATGGTTACAACCAAGCCCAGTTTTCATCAGGCCATTCAACTCAGCGTGCTATGATGATGCGTCAGAAATCCATGGGTGACTTTAAATGCAACAAGTGTTGAATCCATTGCTATTCACTCCAATTGCTCTGTAATTCTTAGAGCAACTTATGTAACTGTGTTCTGCATGTCTTCTGTCCAAAGGAGGGACCGAGGAGGAGAGGGTACATCTCCATCCTCCTACTATGAAGCTGTCTCGTAGTCTTTCTGTGCCTGGACCAGAGGACATCCCCCCTCCACCCGACACCTCAGCGCCTGAGCCTCCCCTGTCTGCCGGTGGCCACACAGACAGGAGAGCAGCACCAACACATTTTTATGCTGTTCCTCCTCTGCCTCCATCACACCACCTGCCTCATAGCCAGACACAGCACAGGGTCCCGCCCAACCGCAGGGTAAGAGCTTGATAGCGCTGGTCAAAATCCTTAACGCGTTAAAATAATTTAACACAATTAATGCAAAATTATTGAAACATAATTTCTATTCTAAACCTTTTACCCAATTTCGCTTGTTTGCAATCAGATCATTTTTAGTCCAGTGATCCAGTAAGCGAATGCTTTTAAACAATCAGTCCAACTCCAAAACAGTGCTTGTAAAGAAAACCAGGCTGATTACATCAGAGATGGCAGAGAGAGCAGAGACTCAAGTTGTGTTTTCAGTGAGTTATCCAAGTATCAATTATATGAACTTCTTATATCATTTGGTTCTTTGGTGTCCTTTGGAGTCTCCAAGTGTCCTTTTTTGAAAATATATCTAAATTTATCTTGAAATAAGCTTGCAGAAAATACAATTTTGTGAGAATCACCCTTCAATCTTTTGATTTACTTATACTATAGTAAATAATGACCAAATGAATGTGTTAAACAAGATAAATAGTATTTGCGTAATTAATGGTCCAAAAAAATAAAGAAGGGAATACGGAATTAGAACAACAGAAGGGTGAGTAAATTATGACTGAATTATCATTTTTGGGTGAACTATCCCTTTAAGACTTTGAAATATTGTCTTTAACAGGCTGAAACTGATACCAGCAAGATGGGAGGAGCAAGAATGGGCGGCCTGAGGCGTGGCTATAGCAATGCCGTGCCTCCCTCTGATGTGGGCCCCAAGCAGTCTACAGCACAGCGGAACCAAGCGCCAACGGTGGCCAAGATTGCAGGTCGGCAAGGTGGGAAAGGGATGTTGGTAAAGCAGCGCAAGGTGGAGGAGACTGGCAGAGGAAAGTTGGAAAAAAGTTCCATTTCGATCCCAACTATTATTGTGAAAGCGCCTTCTACCAGCAGCTCTGGGCACAGTAGCCGTGCGAGCAGTGAGGATACAGAGCCGTCTCCTGAGAATAATGAAGACCAGGAAGAGGCAAAGCCTCAAAACCCAGTTGTGGCTCCTACGCCCGCTCCACCTCCACCACCAAATATCCCATCAAAACTGGAAACACTGGGCAAGAGCAAAGCACAGCGGGAACGTGAATGCTACCGTGACTCCCGTCGGAGAAGCACCTCGTTCTATTACTCCTCTGAGGAGGACATGTTAGATGAGCAGGAGTCTGCTCAGACTTCATTGGAGGCCAATACCTCCGCTCGTTTACGCCCTTCTAAATCTATCGATGAGGGATTGATCTCCGGTGATGCCTTAAGCATGCCACCTGCGTTTGGGTTGCCACAGTATGCATCAGCTACACCTCATCAAGCCACTACCTTCATCCACCCATTGACGGGGAAGGTTCTAGACCCAACAAGCCCACTTGGACTCGCATTGGCTGCACGCGAGCGAGCGCTGAAAGACGACCACCGTACTCGTAGAGAGGAACGCCACTTTGGTCGGCAGCTGTCCAGCACCGGAGCTTTTCCTTCTGCGGTCTCCACTCCAAACCAAAAACCTGTTCCTCCATTCTACATCTACCAATCAAACACCTCACTCTACCTTGGTGGTGCCTCTCCAACAACAAGTGGGCCAGTCCCACAGAGTCGCCCCCAGTCTCCTCGGATGCTTCGATTAATTGGTGGTGGGACGGGGAGCTTGGAATGGAGTGAACAGAATATTGTGGATAGAGAGGAAAGAGGAGCACCAAAGGTGCGGTTTACAGACAATCAAGCCAGTCAGCACCAGTCTCACCTTCAGGACAGAGACAACAGAGCCAATCAGTACCACACTTACATGCGGGACCGAGAAAGGGAAGGGCACAAGAGGATACCGCCCAAGCCTCCTCCCCGCAGGCCTTCCTTTATAGGCAAGGAGAGTGAACTCGGCACGGCTGACAAAAGTTCCACCAGTAATTCCCAGGATGACAGGGGAGGACAGAAGATGGGAGAGAGTGGGATGGAAAAGGAGGGAGAGAGGGATACAAAGAGAGGGGGAAATCTAGGGGTTGGAGAGGGTGGCGATGGGATGGTGCTTCCACCCCCTACTCCGTCTGTGGATGTGGACGATGAGTTTGTGTTTGCAGAGCCCCTACCTCCCCCTATACAGTTTGCAAACGGAATAGAAATAGACACCCATGGAACAACAGAATATAATCAACAACAACAACAGAAGGAGCTGTCAGGATCTCAACCACCCAAGGAGCAACAGTCTCTGCAAACGCTTTCCAAACCCCCGCAAGATGCCATGTCCCTACTAGACAACATGCAAGCTGACTCACAGCAGACACCCGTCCAACCTTCTGCTGTGGTACATCCATTTCTTTTCCCACCATCTCCTCTAATCCCCGCTCCACAGCTGTGTGCCAAAATACCTCCCGCAAACCCACCCCAGTCCCAACCCTCAAGCTATTCTCAGCACCCAAACAACAGCCAACCCCAGCCTTTACCCTCGCCACAAGCGGGAGACTCTGCTGCTTCTAGTCTTACATCTTATGATAGTGAGGTGGCCAATCTGACCCAGTCAGCTCTCTCCCCATCTCTTCCTTCTCCTCAGATATTCCCTTCATCGAGTTCCCCTTCTGCCCCAAACACCTCATCTGACCCTATGTCATTGCATCGGCCTCTCCCACTTTTCTACCCGCAACAGGGCCACGCTAACATTTCTATGTCATATTCTACTGTGGCTGCAACTGCAGCTGTAATGACTGTCACCACAACAATGCCTTTGGAAAGTGCATCAGTTATCGCAGGTGATCGACTTCCTCCAGCTCTTAAGGGGCGTGATTGGTCGGAGGCTGTGGTTGATTCTGGGATTGAGGAACTGGATAGTCACAGCAGCAGTGATCACCACATGGAAAACTTTGGAGAAAGAAGGGAACTAGAAGCAGGCCGAGAGAAGGAGAGGGGAGGAAGACGGGGAGAAAGCATGGAGAGTGGGATAGTAGGGGATGGATTAAAAGGAGACCGAAGAGTGTCCCTGGATTCGTCTCTTTCTCACCCCGATAAATTAGCTCAAAAAACACACAAACCACCCATGCATAAATCCAAACCTCCAAACCCGCCACTCGCAAAAACCCACATTCAAAATATGTCAAAATATCATGTGCACACAGAAAATGGACGAACCGGACCACTGCTACAGCGGCAGGCTAGCACCGCTCCCAACATGTACAGGTCAAGGGAAGAGGAAGAGCAAGAACAGGGAAGAGGAGGTGAAGTGGCTGTAAAGATTCCAGCATTTATGGATCGTCGTCTGAACTCTCCTCTCTCCAATGTTAAGGCCAGCATCATAAATGAACTCAGCAGTAAACTACAACAGCTTGGTGGCTGGCAGGGTCAGGCACCACCGTCAAATCATAGGTGAGACATCTTGTGAAAACAAAAAGACACTCACGTTCTTACAGTACAGTTGCAAGAAAAAGTTTGTAAACCCTTCAAGAATTACCTGGATTTATGGATTCATAATATGGTCTGATGTACAATTCTATGTTGACCACACACCTTTATTCTCAGACTGTATGTTAAAAAACAGGTTTCACAACACAGTGCACATATGCCAAATACATATGTATATTATCTCATCCTGTTTGTGCTACAGATGTGAATGATACCTCAAATCATAGCAACCAAAAGAAAAAAGTAAAAATCTCTCATTATATTTTAGCAACCACATAGCAATCCCCGGCAAACACCCCAGCATTGTTTTGGCAATTTTTTTCACTGGCAAACACCTCTAATCTAGTTTTATTGCTTATTTTGTCTGAATTAAATGGGCATTACTGTTATTTTTCTGGTTTACACACATTATTTAATTTTTCACAGGTTTCCAGGTGATCCCTCTGGCTGTGCACCTCTCCTCCCTGCTTCTGTGCCGTCTCTCCAACGCCCCTTCTCTCCAAACCTTCCCCCTAATTCTTTAACATCTAACTGCCCCTCTGTTGCTTTGAACCGTAACCCTGTACCTTCGTCTCCTCTTCCTGTAACGTCTCTAACCCCAGCCTTAACCCCGACCCCATTACCTCTCACCCCAATCCCAGCTCCACCTCCTCTCAAAGACTGGACGCCATCTAATTCTCCTATTTCTTTTCCTCATGGGATTTTGTCTCCTCCGTCGCTGCCCCATGCCCCCCTCTCTCCTCTTTCCCTGGCTCATGCACCCCTCTCTCCTCCATCATTACCTCATCCTCTCATTTCCCCAATATCTCTCTCTCATGCACCTCTCTCTCCTTCCTCTGTCTCTCTTACACCACTTTCTCCATCCTATTCCCCCTATCCCTTGTCTCCAAAACATCGCTCTAAGTATCGCGGTAAAGCTTCCGAGTTTCAGTTCTCTGGACCGGAACTACGCCGTTCCGAATCTCATTCGTACACTCAGCGTCGCCGAGTGCCCAGTCCCCTCATCTCCTGCTCGGACCACCCGCAACCTGGACCTCCGCGTCCATCCTCGCTCCCTCTCTTTCTGTCTACGCCGCTCTACAGCTCTCCGTACGAAATACAACCTCCTTTAACGCCCCCATTTGGAGTCGCCCACCAATATTCAGACCAGTTTTTCACGCAAACTTCTCCTCTCTTCCCACTCCCGTCACCTGTGGCTCCTCCTAACCCCGTGCTGGTCTCCAGCTCGCTCTCTCCTACCAACTTCTTGTCTGGAGGCTCCTCCCCATCTTGTATGAGCTACCCGCCCTTAATTCCTCCTTCGCCCAATCAGCCTTTTGTGTCTAAGCCCCTCCCCTACTGGAGCAAATATGATGTTGCTGATTGGCTGACATACCTGAATCTGGCAGAGCACCGGGACCGTTTTCTTGACAACGAGATTGACGGCTCCCACCTGCCATCTCTGACAAAAGAGGACTTCCTGGATCTGGGTGTGAGTCGGGTCGGACATCGTATGAACATTGAGCGTGCGCTTAAGAGACTTACGGACAGGTGAGATAGAAAGATGAGAATAGGAGGGGAAATGAAGGGTAGATTTAGACGAGGGCCTGATGAACAAGCATCAGAAAGCAAACTAGACACAAGTAGTGAGGGGGAAAACTATTAGTTTTTCTGAAACGGAAAAGAAGCCGTTTATATATGTTTTCCTAAAATGTCCACCATTTCATAAAAATTTAGCTCTGCATGGATAATTCTGCCTGCAGCTTTACTCAACAATAAATAAATATTCTGCCCTTGATGTTCATGTATGCTTTAGATGATATTTATTAAAAGAAGTTTAGTTAAGTAAGGAAGACTTCATTCGATCATAAAACCCATTTCCTCTCTAGACTGTGACCTTCATGTATACATATTCTATTTCACACTGCCAGTCAGAGGTTTGGAAATATCTATTCATTCTTTATTATTAACATTTTCCACATTTTAGAGTAATAGTAAAGTATGAAAACTAAGAAATAATACCAATGGAAACATTTCTGCTATGTAGTGACCAAACAATGTTAAATCCCAACCATTTCCATGACACTTCTGAAGGAGTTCTCATGTCTCCTTGTTTTTTTGTGAACTAATTTTTAGTTTGTAGTTTTTAAGAACGTATGCACAACCCTTTAGATCAAAAGATCATGAGTGGTCGAGTGTAAACCTTTGTCTAGTATAACATAAATGAATTGAGTTATTATTTTTCATATTCCATGTAAGACCACAAACATCATTTAATCGATTGAATCACAGCTCATTCCTTTTCATTAAACATGGCATTTATTTGAAATTGCACAACTGACACGTGCCCTGTAATTACATACTGCACATTTATATAACTTTAATTGCTTTTTGAATGCCAAATTCTTCATCTTAGTTTGTAGATGATCAGTATATCAAGCACTTTCTTTTCTTACCTCATGCTCTGCCTCTTTTTCTTTCTTTCCCCCCTTCCATGTTTTCTAGGCTCTCCTCTGCTTTCTCTGTCTCCACTGTTTCTTCTGAAGGGCAGAACGAACGCATGAGAGATGAGGCGACTCAGAGCTAGAGGAAAGAATTAGAGAGAACCAGTTAGAGGATAGAAAGAAAGAAAGAATAGGGTTAGACAAAAAGCACTTGGGATGAAAGGGAAAGACTTCCACTGAAGGACAGAGATGGGGATGATTGCAATGGAGAAGCGCTATGAAATACTCGAACACTCTCACAGAGAGCAAATGTTTGTCGTCCCAGCTGAAGCCAGACGGCCAAATGTCTTCAGTCTGTCAGAGACAGAGAGAATGTACTTCTTTCATTGTTTTTTGGGATGACGAGATCAAGAGGTTTAATGAATTTTAGTAATATGATATTATTATATTAATACAAATGAGGCTGCTGTGCATATTTTAGCATCATGACGTGCAGGCTTTGATTCATCTGATATGATGATTAAAGTCAACATGAAACCAGAATGACCCCATTTACTTTTTAATACACATTTTTTTGTGCACGTTATTCCAAAGAATGCTTATCAAATGTAATTTTCCATTTTGGCTGATGTCACCAAGCCCTCATATTTTTAACCGCCAGTCATACAGTGACACTTTACACCATCCAATCAATTTGCAATAGATAAAATCAAGTCCTGCCTTACATTTTTTTTTAATTGAATATCTTTTTTTTACTCCGATATGTTGGATGATGAAAGTAAAACGGGTTGTAAACTGTTTCATGTTGACTTTAAGTAATAAAAGCTCTAAAAAAAAATCATCATAATGCCAATAATAACCATATAAGGATTATGTAAGCGTAGGAATGTGTGTGTGTGTGTGTGTGTGTGTGTGTGTATGTGTGAGTGTGTGTATGGAAATGTATGCAGAATTAAAGTATATATATATAGATATAAATATCAGATATTTCTATTGTGTGATATGATGATACATAAGCTCTGCTTAAGAGGTTTGAATAAATTATTCTGTTGTTGAATTTATTCTCATCTCTTTTTGATCAAAATTTACAGAAATGATCACTTTAAATAGTTACACTTTTTCACAATTTTTGCAGCTTTTACAGCCCAATTTTACTAAATTCTTTACTACAGGGATAGTTCACCCAAAAATGGCCCCTCAGGCCATCCAATATGTAGATAGTTTGTTTCTTCATCAGATTTAGAGAAATGTAACATTTCATCACTTGCTCACCAATGGATGCTCTGCAGTGAATGGGTGCCGTCAGAATGAGAGTCCAAACAGCTGATAAAAACATCACAATAATCCACAAGTAATCCACACCACTCCAGTCTACCACTCCCAAAGCTGTGTGTTTGTAAGAAAGAAATCCATCATTAAATTGTTTTTAACTTAAAACGGTCATTTCTGGCCAAAATATGAGTCCATAATCCATAATAATGTTTCCTCCAGAGAAAAAGTCCATCTCCTGTCGTCCTCTCACATCAAAATCCACCCACATATTTGTTTAGAGCTGTTTTGGACTGTTTTTGCTTGTAAATGTTGCTTGATCTGTGCAGATTTCTCTCATGATTCAGACGAGATGACTTTTTCACTGGAGGAAGTGTGATCATTATGGATTCATATTTTAGCTGGAAGGTTTGAAAGTAAAAAAAAAGGTTTGGAGTAAAAAAAAACATCTTAACGATGGATTTATTTCTAACAAACACGCAGCTTTTCACTTCACAAGATGTTAATTGATGGACTGGAGTGGTTGGATTACTTGTGGATTATTGTGATGGCTTTATCAGCTGTTTGGACTCTCATTCTGACGGCACCCATTCACTGCAGAGCATCCATTGTGATGTAATGCTACATTTCTCCAAATCTGACAAAGAAACAATCTCATCTACATCTTGGATGGCCTGAGGGCAGAATCATCAGCTGCTAAATTCATATCTGCGTTTGCTGGCTGGCGCTGAGCCAGATACAGACGCGTTTTTACAGCACTGTGCATTAACCAATCATACACGAGCTTATGAATGCAATGACCAATCAGAGGTGTTCAGATGAGTCATCGCTAAAAAGCCGGTGTTTTCTTCACTCGCTCGCTGCTGAATACCTCTTCATTTACTTACACATATTTGAGAATCAAGATATTTCCTGATATAGTTAACACGTTTGGAAATATTTCGAATAAAAAGGAAAAAATAAATAAAACCTAAGCCTACATCAGTTAAACTGCTATTGCATAACTGATATAGGCCCCCCGCCACGTGCCCCCTCAAAAATCATGAGTGTATGACACCCCTGGTTATGGTCATTCTGAAATGCCTGAGCAAAGTTTGTTGTCAAAGTGTTTCTGTATAATTGTCTTACACGACTGCATTCCCAAACAGTGTCATTGCTCCGAAAGCAATGACACCATTCATTGTGTTTCTTCTGTTCACTCTGAGGCGCAAGTAATTTATATCATATATGAAAATTATTATATTTAGTGGCTTCTCCTTTATTCTTAGTGATATTAGCACCGCTAGGGTGAGTACATTTTCAGCACATTTTAATTTTTGGGTGAACTATATTCCTTTAATTATATGCTTGAACGTTGTTCCATGGAGGTAACAACCATCAGGGTGAGTAAATAATGACTTTTTCATTTAAAAATGAACTATTCCTAGAATTCCCACAGGCCACGATTGACTGCGTATGATGTGGTAGAGATCACATGACACTGGCCACTGCCCTGTTGCTGTTGCCGAGATGATGAACTCTGATAATAAACAATCATCTATATTCATGTTACTATAAGTGCCTTAAACACTTCATATGCTTTGATTATAGATATGTCGAATTGCATGGTATATTGTTTGCTTTGGACTTATGAACTTGCTCTGTAAACACACTGATACATACTAATTGCTTCACATGTTTTTCACTCTGAGCTGTGATTAGCAGAGAGCTGAAATAACTCTCACATTCTACAACACACTTAAATTTCACACCTGACAACTAATTTACACTGAGATGAGAGAGAATGTGTGTGTGTGTGTGTGTGTGTGTGTGAGAGAGAGAGAGAGAGAGAGAGAGAGAGAGAACACACACTTGCATGTACATGTGCACCTCCACAACAGCTGACTGACTGCACAGACACTGGAGGAACATCAGACAGACAGAGATGGGAGAGAAGTGAGGGATACTGAAGGAGGGCAGAACAAGCCAAAGAACGGAAGAAAAAAGCCTTGGAGTGACAGGTCAGTTTTGCTTTTCGTTTGTTATTCTGTTTGACTTTAGTTTCTGAGTAGTTGACAAAAAAACATAAAAATTTGATAATGAATGATATGAAAGTGTATATTTTAGGTGTTGCAACATCATTTTGATTTTTAAAAACCACTTTACCATTTTGCACCCCACTTAAAGTAAATGGTTGTGCTGTGTGAGACTTTAAAGTACAAATAGTTCATTTACTCTCAGTTAATATGACAAAATCTGCATGCATATATTAGAGAAGCAAAAAAAAATTTGTTTTAGTAGCATGTCACTGTTAACTATCAACTATCCATATTGCATAAAGAGTGTTACCCTGATTCATTGGATAGTGTTGCGTGTGAATCAGTGCAGGTTTACAAACTAAGGAAATTAGCATTTATTAAGTAACTTAATGTGTCACTTTTGCATGTGACACTTTGCTATGCAAAAGCAAATAGCTTTGATTGTTTTATAGTGTATATTTAGCTCACACAGAAAGCTTGATCAATACTGTAGATCATTGCTGAAATCGCCTGTTGAAATGCTTCCATTATGTTTTTGTACTTTGCTAAAAATGGATTGATATTCACAGTAACAAAAATGCTTTTTAGTTTAGATTTTTTTTGTTTTATTTTTTATATGCTTTTCTTCTGTTTGTGTATTTTTCCTATGCAATCTGTTCGTATTTGAGATTGTGATTGTAAATGTTTTATTTAATTTTCTGGGGAAAAAAACAGACTGAAGTTTAAACACTGTTCTGCATGAATATAGATGTGAGTTTTGATAAATCCCTTATGTGTGTGTGTTTGTATATATATATATATATATATACACACACACATAAATATTTAAATTTAGGGGCAAAAATTACAGTTCTCCAAAAACTATTTATGGGTTTCATTTCTGTAGTACTCAAAAAAAAAAAAAAAAGGAACAAAAACCAAA